>NC_079403.1:5199826-5384826 GCF_029220125.1 Pseudoliparis swirei
CCTCCCATCCTCTCCTCTCCCCTCCCATCCTCTCCTCTCCTCTCCCCTCCTCTCCTCCTCTCCTCTCCTCTCCTCCCATCCTCTCCCCTCCTCCTCCTCTCCTCCTCCTCTCCTCTCCTCCTCTCCTCCTCTCCTCTCTCTCCTCCTCCTCTCCTCTCCTCCTCTCTCCTCCTCTCCTCTCCTCTCCTCCTCTCCTCTCTCTCCTCTCCTCTCCTCCTCTCCTCTCCTCCTCCCTCCTCTCCTCCTCTCCTCCTCCTCTCCTCTCGTCCCTCCTCCCTCCTCTCCTCCTCCCTCCTCTCCTCTCCTCCCTCCTCTCCTCTCCTCCCTCTCCCCTCCTCTCCTCCTCTCCTCTCCTCTCCTCTCCTCTCCTCTCCCTCCTCTCCCTCCTCTCCCTCCTCCTCTCCCTCCTCTCCTCTCCTCTCTCTCCTCCTCTCCTCTCCCCTCCTCTGCCCTCCTCTCCCATCCTCTCCTCTCCTCTCCCCTCCCCTCCTCTCCTCTCCTCTCCCCTCCCATCCTCTCCTCTCCTCTCCCCTCCTCTCCTCTCCTCTTCCTATGTAGTGACCTTACACATCATCTCTGCCAGACGCTGCTATCTCCTCCACACACATTTCATCCAGTCAGGGAATTCCTAAATTCCTGAAGGCCGACAAAAACCCGGAGCACAAGTCTCCTCCTGGAGAACGCCGACTCCCGAGGATGCTCCCCTCCTGCCTCCTGCCTCCCGCCTCCTGCCTCCTGCCTCCTGCCTCCCGCCTCGAGCTCTTACCCGCGAGCGGAGGCAGTTCTTCCTGGAGGCGTCCCTGAGCCGGGCCCAGGACGCGCCCCGGTGGGGCCCGGTGAGCCCCGGCTCCAGCTCTCCCCAGTAGGCTCGGGCCAGCAGCCGGAACCAGAGGCAGTACGGCTCCGACAGGCAGCCGTCCAGCCCGGCCAGCCGAGCCCAGGGGCACCCGCCCGCCGACGGGGAGGGGGAGAGGGAGCAGCACCCTTTGGCGTCGCCGGCGTCCCGCGGGTCCGGGCGGTCCTTCAGGGGCGCCGGCGTGCGGCCCGGCGGGAGCCCGCTCCTCTGGGCCAGCATGGCATAGCCAGGGTTGAGGTGGTGGGGAAAACTATCCTCAAAAAAAATCCCCTCTTATCCCACGTCGTCTACTCCGAGGTTCCGGAAGAGTCCATCGTGCGTCCGCGTCCGGGCGGCGGTCCGGCTGTCTGCCGGGTCTCGGTTCTGTCTGCCGGGGGGAGAAACGGTTCTCGTTTCCACTCGGAGGAGAGAGCAGAGCGGCCGAGTGCGCTGCAGAGAGCCGACTGACTGACGCACCCACTCCAAACCACACTCGACTCTCTCCCAAGTATGCGCACACACACACACACACACACCAATATCCACACACACCAGGCGGCCCAAAGAGAACACTCTCCCCCTTTCCTGCCTCCTCCATCTCTCTCTAACGCACCTCTGCCGCTGACAGCTTTTCGAACGTTTACAGACTCATCAATCAATCATAAGAACGCTCTCGTTTCTTTTTGAGAGACACACACACACACACACACACACACTCACGTTAAATATGAGGAATATTCCACGCAGCGTTGTTGTCGTAGGACACCGTTGCTGTTATCGGTCGGGACGCAGGAATAACTGGGATTGTTTTCACAGCCTGCAGGAGGAAGTGAAGTGGGGATAATACAGATACGGAAGCATATGGATCCTATGAAAACTATAAAGACCCCCCCCTCCCCTCTCTCTCTCTCCTCCTCGCCCCCACCTTTGCACGCCCGCAGCTCATCTGGCAACCGCAAAGCGCTGACGCCTGGGCGGCAGGCTGCGTGGTCCGGGAGGCTGTCGCGTAAACATTCGGTAACTCCTGTGTATATTTGTTTCTTTGTTTATTTGTTTATTTGACGGGCTCCAGATGGACGAGCGCCCGTCGCATGAGGAGGAGCGGCGCGGCCGACGGGATCTACGCCTTCGAGTTAGACGCCCCGGTTCGGCCTTGGTTGTTGTTTTCGTTGTTGTTGTTTTGTGTAAAAGTTGAGTTTAATTAACAGACGTGCCAAATAAAAAATAACAGATGTTCCAATAAAGATTCAGATTTGCGGGGATGATTCCGGGGCACCGCTCCTTCCTTTGTGACAGGTGAAGAAAAGATGTTTACAGTCTGAAGAAGAGTTTGGTAACATTTTATACCGTTAAATAAAAGTATTCACTTACTAGATTAAAAATAAATAAATAAATATATATAATATATATATATATATATTATATAAATATACATATATATTATATATATATTAGTTTTTATCTAGTAAGTGAATATTTTTATTAAAATAATATAAATATATATATATATATAATAGATTTTTTAAAATCTTGTGAGTGAATATTTTTATAATAATTATATATATATATATATATATATATATATATATATCGGCCTCTACTGATGGAGCATCACATCTCACCCCCCCCCCCCCCCGAAAAACTCACTGCATTTAACTGAGTGCTTACGCCAACTGTTGCTAGGCAGAATATAGACACGGAGTGAATCAGAGAAGTTTACGTTCACGACCCTCTTTTCCTGAAGATGTTACAGAACAAACAGGAAAACACACACACACACACACACACACACACACACTCACACAGGTAGTATAAAAGGTAATTATTAAAACACTTCATGATAATAGTCACAAAGTGTTCTCCGTGCCTTAAAGATGGTAGTCTTCTCTCCATCTCAATAAAACCCTCGTCGTGACCTTGACTAAACTGCCCAACGATCACGTGTCCGAGCCCTTAAACTGACCCCTAATGCGTCGGAAAAAGGGGGGGAGAACAACATCAGTGGAGGAATGTTTCCCCTCTCGGCGTTGTTTTATTATTATTTTTTTGACGCGGAGCATCTTGTGACCACATTCGCTCGGCCCAAATATAGCATGTGGGATTGTGTACGGAGAGAGAGAGAGAGAGAGAGAGAGAGAGAGAGAGAGAGACAGACGTCGGCGCACACCAGCCGGGTTGAGACGCGTGACTCGAGGAATCCAAAACAAGGATTGAGCCTCCAGAGCGGCTGCATGCGTGTGTGTGTGTGTGTGTGTGTGTGTGTGTGTGTGTGTGTGACTCTGAACATGTTCAACATAACCATTCCAAGGCCCACGGCGCCATCAGAGGTCCAAACAATGCCTCTCACCTCCGCTGCTGCATGTCAACCCACATACGTCTCCACGTTCCCGCAAATCTAAAACACGTGAGAAGAAAGGGAAGAAAGAAAGAAAGACGGGAAAAGAAAAATTCCTCCGGTGGAATTCTCGTTGTATTTCGGTGCCATGCAGACACTAAAACTAGACGCGCCGCCCAGAAATATTGTGCCGTCGTCGCGGCAACGGACCGCACCACGGTAATTGTCGAAAGGGGGGTGGGGGGGAGGAGGACGAGGGTGTCCTCCAGTGGCGGGCCGTGCATTTTCTATCTAGGCCTTCAATGCCGTCTTACTACAGCTGAACAACCTAATGTAAGATATTAGTTCACCAGTGTTCCGGTGCGGGGCTTTTATTGTGAAGGAGCAGACGGAAAAAGATAAAGTTGTCGTGTTTCTTGTGTTATTAAGTAACGTAAAACCCTCAGTTACACTGAGAATTCAGAGAATCGTATCGTACATGTATATGTATATTTCTATCGATGTATGTGTGTGTATTTATACACACACATACATCGATATAAATATGATGAAGATGAAAGTTCCTGTTTACCCAAACACATGACACAATTAATGAGTCTTTTCAATATGTCCCTCTTGTTCTTCACCTGTTCATTGTGCAGCTCCGTTGCCGCTTGTTCGTTGATCTGTAGATCCGCTCCGTGTCCCCAAAAGTTGTCAAAGCACCGTTGCTTGTAGGTGCCGAGTCGTACTTTGGTGTCTCGTTGCTGCCTCGGTTAGACAACTCAAGTTTGCAAAGCCAGTGTGGCTCCAAACACCAAATCGATCACTTGCAACAGGCATCCCCAGCAGTCCGGTGTGCAGAGCTTCTCGGAGCCTGAGCCATCGGTAGCGCTCGTAGTTGGAACTTTGAAAGTGGCGAGCGAGCCCCTGTCCCGCCTGTGACGGGCTTTGTAGCGTCGGCGTCGGTCTTAAAGTTCGTTGAGAATGGCCTTATAATTATATCCTCGACCAAATCGATATCTTCTCCTCCTTCCGCCATTGTGGGTTGAACAAACAGCTTAGTAGTACGCGAATTATTTCGTTTATCAAATTCAGTTTCCTAGTTCTGAGGTTCTGCATCTACCTGCCCATAGACCCGCCTCTCAATATTGGTAATCCAATCAAAAGACGTGCAGCACTCCGCCTGCTCGCTGCTCCTGTGGCGGTTCCGGGGCCTTCTAGAAGGCCTAGAGGAGCCAACTCTAAAGCTGATTGGTTGACACAACATCGTCATTCCCATTCACTTGAAGCTACCAGCGCCCGCAATGTTGATTCTGAAGGCCTAAGGGCAGATTTTAGCCCCCTGGCAACACACGATGGCTGAATATGATTGGATAAAAGATCTAAGATAAAGACCAGCCCTCCAAATCTCAACCTGGCGCTGGCAGCAGCGCAACCAAGAGGAACGCTATGAAATTAAGAGAAAAACTCTTACTCTGGGAAATAAGTGAATACATATTTGTGGGCAAATATATTTCGAAAAAAATATATATTCTGATGATGTTTAGGCCAGCAGAGAAGGCCTTGCTGGCCCTGACGGCCCGCCACTGGTGTCCTCCCCGGGCGCTTCTCGTTCATCAGTGAGTCTGAGGACGCCGGGGCGACCTTCCAAAGGAGGAGCCGGTTACTAGAGTTGCAGATGCTTTCTGTGGCAACATTAAAGAAGTGGAGGAAAGGATTTGTGTGTGTGTGTGTGTGTTCTGGATTTAGCTGTGCTCTGTTGGCTTTAATGACACACACACACACACACACACACACAGCTTTGAGGACAGCCCAGGTCGTCTCGAGCATTGTTGTCACAACCCCAGGACTTTGTTTAAAGAGGCACGTCACGGCGAGACATATATATATATATATACATATATATAAATACATATATATAAATATATAAATACACATATAAATACATATATATATATACATATAAATATATAAATACATACATATATATACATATATATAAATATATAAATATATAAATATATAAATACATATATATATACATATATATAAATACATATATATATATATAAATACATATATATATATATAAATATATAAATACATATATATGAATACATATATATATAGATACATATATAAATATAAATATATATATATATATATATATATATATATATATATATATATACACAGAGAGAGAAATCAGGGAGCGGCTGATTGTGAGGAGCGATGGACGGGATGAGACGGTCCACCCTGGGTGCTTTTACATCCTCACGTATGCATCTGGAAACGCATCAGAGAACCATTACAGAGCGGTTGAAACCGATGCCAGGTGTTATAAAAGGAGTAAAAGCATCCATCGCATGTACATTTGAAGAAATAGCCACTTACGTGCAGCTCTTATGACCAATCATGGTCTTCGGTTACACAGAGAACGGGCTTAAGATATTTAAACACATACAGAAGTGCTGATCTGATCCCAGAGGAGCGCCACAATTGAATGTGTGTGTGTGTGTGTGGGGCTGCACAATATGACATTTTTTGGAGATCGCAACATAGCCTGAAGCTATTTTTTTTTGTCGAAGGTTCGAAATATGTGTCAAAATGCAGATTTAAATGAAATATCGTCAATGTTTTTCCATGAAAATGAGAATAACGCTGAATTCTTCATCTGGTGTTCTCGTAAATGGCCGACCCGGTAGCTTCAGCTCTCCTGAAGCTACCCAATGAGATCACAGAGGTGGGAATTGTCGGCCTGTGAAATCCTCCGGGTGGAGGGGCGGCACCACGAGTGACGGAGCAGGCCACGCCGGTGGTTCTCTCCGCCCCGGCACCACTCGAGGCCTCCGGGCCCGACCCGGTGGAACGCGGCCTTGGGAGTCGCCTCTGTGACGGTCGGCGCTGTGGCTTCACACAACATGGCGCTCAGGGCCAACGACAACATGCAGACCGCGGCCGCGTGAAGACGGCGAGGCGGCGCGGCGTCTGCTTTTAAGATGAAATGACATTAAAGTCCAGTTCGTGGAAACGGGTTTAAAAAAAAGGAGAAAAAGTTGTTTCTGTCTTTTCTGTCTTTTGCATTTCCGTCGAAAGCAAGAAGAACAAGAAGATGATGCAGAAGGAGAAGAAGTAGAAGAAGAAGCAGAAAATATAACAACAACAACAACAACAAGTAGAAGAAGAACAAGAAGAAGATACATAAGAAGAAGAACAAGAACAAGAAGAACAAGAAGATGATGCAGAAGAAGAACAAGAACAAGTGGAAGAAGAAGAACAACAACAACAACAACAACAAGTAGAAGAAGAAGAAGAAGAACAAGAAACAGAAGAACAAGTAGAAGAAGAAGAACAAGAACAAGTGGAAGAAGAAGAACAACAACAACAAGTAGAAGAAGAACAAGAAGAAGAAACAGAAGAAGAAGAACAAGAACAAGAAGATGATGCAGAAGAAGAACAAGAACAAGTGGAAGAAGAAGAAGCAGAAGAAGAACAACAACAAGAAATAGAAGAAGAACAAGAACAAGAAACAGAAGAACAAGTAGAATAAGAAGAACAAGAAGAAGCAGAAGAAGAACAAGAAGAAGTAGAACAAGAACAAGCAGAAGAAGAAACAGACGAAGAACAACAAATACAACAAGTAGAAGAAGAATAAATAGAACAAGAAGAACAAGTAGAAGAACAAGAACAAGAAACAGATGAAGAACAACAACAACAACAAGTAGAAGAAGAACAAGAAGTAGAACAAGAACAAGCAGAAGAAGAAGAAACAGACGAAGAACAACAAATACAACAAGTAGAAGAAGAATAAATAGAACAAGAAGAACAAGTAGAAGAACAAGAACAAGAAACAGAAGAAGAAGAAGAAGAAACAGATGAAGAACAACAACTACAACAAGAAGAAGAAGAAGAAGAAGAACAACAAGAAGAAGAAGAAGAAGAAGAAGAAGAAGAAGGAGAGAAACAAGTCCTCACAACGTAACAGCAGCTTCTCTGAGAAGCCAAACTGGTTTCAGATGTTTACATTTCTGCAGCAACACAACACGATGAAATCCAGGTTGTTTCGTTCTAATCCCTCAAATCTTTGGGGGTCTCAGATTTATTAGATGATTATCTGCAGCTCGGATTTGTGTAACAAAAGGGGGAGAAAAACAAAAAGGCCTCTGGTCCGTTAGCAGCTGATCTCAGGACGGGGATTAAAGACACAAGGCCGAGCTTCAACACGACAAGAAGTCAATCTCAAGTCTCCGATTGGTTCTCCTGACCAACTTGACTGATGTGTGTGTGTGTGTGTGTGTGTGTGTGTGTGTGTGTGTGTGTGTGTGTGTGTGTGTGTGTGTGTGAGGCAGAGAGCCAGAAGAAAAAGAGAAAGTCTTGCTTGGGGGGATTAGGCTCGACTCCGGGCGGCTTTTCATGGCTCCTGGCGGGTGTGAGATGTAATCTGGACCTGCTGCCTCTGGGCGCCGCGAGGTGAGGCTTCCTGTCACAAAGGGGCCGGCTAACGAGGGCGAGGGGACCCACGCCGCTGAGCACCCACAATGCCTTGCTTCATACGGCCCTCGAGGAGGATGTGTGTGTGTGTGTGTGTGTGTGTGAGTGTACGTATCCCACAATCGAGTGCGGCGGGCTGACCGGGCCGATACCGGGTGATACTCGGGGAGGAGGCGGTGGTGGACTTCGGTACTGCATACGAGGGTCCGTAAAATAATTTTAATGCATTTTTTTATGCCGATCGACGAGGAGGAGGGGAGGTGCGTTCTGGGGAGGAACTGATGAATGAGGACGAAGAAACAGGTCACGTGATGAAAGCTGCAGGAGCTGGAATGGCTACGACATATATTTACATCGTGATTTCAAAAAGGAGGAACTATTGCTTTCCAGATTTAACAAAAGTAAAAAGATACGATCGCAGACTGAATGTCGAAGCCGTGAAATCCCTTTTCTCAGAAGAAACCGCGCTGCAGCACAAAACCTCCTGGATAATGAAGAAGAAGAAGAAGAAGAGGAGGAGGAAGGAGAAGAAGGAGGGGGAAGAGGAGAAGGAGGAAAAGAAGAAGAAGTAGAGCATTAGGAAGAAGGAGGAATAACAAGAAGACGAAGAAGAAGAAGAAGGAGAAGAAAAAGAAGAAGAAGAAAGAGGAGCAGTAGGAGAAGAAGAAGGAGGAAGAAGAAGTAGAGCATTAGGAAGAAGGAGGAATAACGAAGACGAAGAAGAAGAAGGAGAAGAAAAAGAAGAAGAAGAGGAGGAAGGACAAGAAGAAAGAGGAGGAGAAGAAGGAGGAAGAAGAAGAAGTAGAGCATTAGGAAGAAGGAGGAATAACAAGAAGACGAAGAAGAAGAAGAAGATGAAAAAGAAGAAGAAGAAGAAGAGGAGGAAGGAGAAGGAGTAAGAGGAAGAATAAGAAGTAGAGCATTAGGAAGAAGGAGGAATAACAAGAAGACGAAGAAGAAGAAGATGAAAAAGAAGAAGAAGAAGAGGACGAAGGAGAAGAGGAGGAAGGAGAAGAAGGAGTAGGAGGAAGAATAAGAAGTAGAGCATGAGGAAGAACAAGAAGAAGAAGAAGTACAAGAACAAGAACAACAAGAACAAGAACAAGAAGAAGAAGAAGAAGAAGAAGGTAGTGGGGCTTTCCTTCCAGGCGGAGCTGTGAACAGGAAAGACAAAAGGCCAGAGCCACATGGGGGGGGGGGGGGGCTCCTATATGAAGAAGCCCGACTCGATCCGGACAATTGTCTCCGGAGGTCCCTCGACACGTTCACACAATCGCCTCTGCCAATCAGGCCTTCAGCGCGCCGCTCATTCTCTCATTCTCTCCTCGGCAGCTGCTCTCGGAAGAAAAAAGGGAGCAAATGTGTTTTTGCGATGACAGCCGGAAGCCCCGCCCCCATCTCCAATGATAAAAAAATAAATAAACAAATAACCCCCTGTCGTCGTTTTAATCATCGCATCTCTCTCCTCAGACGCCCGGACGTGTGACCCCCCCCCCCCCCTGTGACACCGGGGAGATGAGCGTGCCCTTGAGTGTCAACATCAGCGGGTCACAAACCCCCCCCCCCTTCTGATGTTGAATTCCTGCTCCCATGCGTCTAATATTAAATATTTATATATTCCCGAATACCAGTTTGTCGTCAAACGGGAAAATACCCACAATCCTCACATCTACTTAGGACGGAGATCAAGTTATTCCAGGTTGTCTGGAACCCCCCCCCCCCCCACCCCCCTCCACCAAAAAAAGTGCAATCAAACGATTTGGGAATAAACAAGATTATCCGAGATTATAGTGATGCGGCTGGCAGACCGGAGCTTTTAGAGGCCCTGACCTTGACTGACCTTGACTGACCTTGACTGACCTTGCCTGACCTCGCCGCCCCCCAGGTGTCGTGGACGTCGCCCGTGCAGGCCTCCCACCTGACGGGTCTCGAGACCCCGTCTCCTTTGTCCTCGCAGCTGGTGTCTCGTGTTTACAGGAGCTCAGCGCTCTCCATCCGGCCGGCTCATTCTACCCACAATGCACCAGTCGGATGCTTTTAACGGTCCCATGTGCGTGTTCTTCCCAACGCACGATGTTTCCAACGTCAACGTGTAATCATCGCGATTACGATTTTTTTTTTTAAGTGACGCTCACGGTGAGGTGATTACAGACGTTGAGAACCGGATTAACGCTCAGAGAGGAGATTACAGCGATGCTTTTTATACGGGAGAATATTTAAATTTAATCTACAACATTTAGCATATTTAGATAACGCGAAATAAAATATATAATAACATCCGGATTTAGCCAATTTCCAGCGGAGCCGATGGAGTGAAACCCGACGAGATGAACAACCTCACCCGATGAGTCTGAACACCTCTTCTCAGTTCACATTTACGTTGGTTTTTTCCAGCTATTATTTATTAATTGAAAACTAATGAAAACTAATGTACAGATGAACTCGTTGAGATGATAATCCTGGTGTGGAGACGACATCATGACAAACGTCGTGTCTCCAGCCTCCGAAATATTCACCGCTGCCATTTAAAAATTCATAAAAAAGACGAGAGAGAGAGAGAGAGAGAGAGAGAGAGAGAGAGACGCTCACGCACTCTAAAAATAACCCGACGGCGCGTGATGGATTATGAAATATTAATCTGGATATGAGCCGCGGGTCTGGAGCGTTCGCCCCGCGTCACGCTGAACAATTACTGCTGGTCGGTAATTATTATGAGGAAGTCATCGCACGTGATGGGAGGGACACACACACAAACACACATACACACCCACACACACATGCACACACACACACACATACGCACCCACACACACACGCATGCACCTACACACACATACACACACACACATGCACACGCACCCACACACACACGCAGACACTCACATACGCACACACACATGCACACGCACACACATGCACACACACACACATGCACACACATGCACACGCACGCGCACAAACGCACCCACACACGCAGACACTCACACACACACACACACATACACACATACGCACCCACACACACGCACACACATGCACACACACACACACACACACACACACACTGCACGTAAGCTAAAAGACATTTTAATCAGCCTGCAGTGGACTGTAGGAGATTTAGTAGGAGTCAGATCTGGTCCTGGTTATGCAGAGAGGCGCTCTGCACTGGAGCCAACGCTGATGAGCACTGTGGGACACGCCCAACACACACACACACACACACACACACACACAGCCCCGAGCTGACCAAGAGCTGTAAATTACACCGCTATTATGATCCAAGCAAGAGACAGAGTGTGAGGGAGAAAAAGGGAAAGAGGGGGGGTTGATAGAAAAGAATGAGAGGAAGAGTTGATGCCCGTCGTCGTGTCCGAGAGAGGAATGCTGCCCCCCCCCCCCCCCTGGTGATTTCCTATCTCTACATATGTCCAGAGCGTTCTGTCCATCTCTCCTTCCTTTCCCCACTTCCCTCCTTCCTTCACTTTCCCTGCCGATGGGTGCGTCTCCCCCCTCCCCCCCCCCTTTTCTTTTCTGCAGACGCCCCTCTGCTGCACTTCATCAGAGCTCGGGGTTCATCAGTCAAGACGCCCAGAGCCTCACGCACAGTGACATCATCAGAACAGAGCCGGTGCCGTTGGAGCGCTCCAGACAAACAGCATGAAACATCACAAACAACGTGTTGACGAAGGGATATTCTGCAAATGGTGTTTTTTTTCGGGGGGGGGGGGGTATAATCAAGTACTTTTTTTCCAAGCAACATTTGTTTTTGAAGATTTCCAGATGTATTAGTGTTTCGCGTGATTGTCCACCTCACAGTGTTAAGACACCGACGTAGGGAAGATGTCACGCACTTTCATGTGAGCGCCGGCAAACAAACAGACGCTTGTTGAGGCGGGGGAAGAAGGCGTTCCTCCAGAGGTCATCGGGCGGTCTGATTTCCGAGTGATTCTGTGGATCAGCGCGACTGTAATCAGAGAGATTTTTATTTTCTTTTTTTTCACGTGTGAGCTGCCGTCCACGGCCAGCTGCTCCTCCTCGCCGTTACTCGGGATTCGCTCTTTCCCAAATAAACTTCTGTCTTCGCAGGAAAACTCGCTCCGAGAACTGAAGACGTGAGAAGCTGCGTATCCAGACTGGGAGCGGAGAATAAATTGGAAAGATAAGGGTCGGTGTGTTGGGAAACACGAACCACCAGGACCAGTGAGGGAGTCACACACACACGTAATGGTTCCTAAATGGTTCTTTACAAGGCTTTGTGGTTCTACGAAGAACCATTGTTTCATTTGAGACACTTTTATAGGTTCTTTGAAGAACTATGTAAGGAAATGGTTCTTTAAAGAACCCTGGTTTGAAAGATTCTTTGAGGAACCAGAAATGGGGCCTTAAAGAACCATTTAAGGTTCTTTGAGACACCTTTATAGGTTCTTCAAGGAAATGGTTCTTTAAAGAACCCCGGTTTGAAAGATTCCTTGAGGAACCAGAAATGGTGCCTTAAAGAACCATATTTAACCCTTGTGTTGCCTTCGGGTCATTTTGACCCGATTCAATATTTAACCCTTGTGTCGCCTTCGGGTCAATTTGACCCGATTCAATGTTTAATGTCGGTGTTCTTTCGGGAGTCAACAAACAAACATAAAGTACCTCACACTTAAACTTGGAAAACAATATTAATTCTAATAATTTTCTGGAGATTTTAATAGCTGGGGTCATATTGACCTCAAGGGTAAAATATGTTAGTAAATATAAAGGTAACAGGAGGGTTAAACATTGAATCGGGTCATATTGACCCGAAGGCGACACAAGGGTTAAGGGTTCTTTGAGACACCTTTATAGGTTCTTTGAAGAACTCTTAAAGGAAATGGTTCTTTAAAGAACCCTGGTTTGAAAGGTTCTATGTGGAACCAGAAATGAGGCCTTAAGGAACCATTTTAAAGGTTCTTTGAGACACCTTTATAGGTTCTTTGAAGAAGTATTTAAGGAAATGGTTCTTTAAAGAACCCTGGTTTAAAATATTCCTTGAGGAACCAGAAATAGTACCTTAAAGAACCATATTTAAGGGTTCTTTGAGACACATTTATAGGTTCTTTAAAGAACTCTTGAAGGAAATGGTTCTTTAAAGAACCCTGGTTTGAAAGGTTCTTCATGGAACCAGAAATGGTGCCTTAAAGAACCATTTTAAAGGTTCTTTGAGACACCTTTACAGGTTCTTTGAAGAACTATTTAAGGAAATGGTTCTTTAAGGAACCCTGGTTTGAAAGATTCCTTGAGGAACCAGAAATGGTACCTTAAAGAACCATTTTTTAAAGGTTCTTTGAGACACCTCTAGAGGTTCTTTGTGAAAACAAAAATGGTTCTTCTACGGCGTCACTCTGTAGAACCATTTTTCGGTTCCATATGGCACCTTCATTCTTCTGTGTGCCGGGGGTGGAAAGAGGAATTCGGATTAACCGAGGGATGGACTCGGTTGAACATGAATGGTTTGGCCGGCGTGTTGCCGGGCGGGGTTCGAGAGAGTTCCTGTTTTCAGACACGGGGTTCGTTCAGGGCGGGGCAGGTGAGACCGCACAGCGATCAGCCGAGAGGGGAGCAGACGTCACCCGGCGGAGGGCTCGCGTTCCACCCGAGGGAGCCCCGTCGCACAGACAGCCAATGGGATCCACGCGTTCTGCCAGATGCCGAGCCTCCAGCCCGACGGTCGCCCCACACAACCTGGTTGTCATGGCGACATGGGCCAGATGAGCTGGAGAAAAGACTGTTTAGCTCTGCAGGGAGGAGCGGCGGCCATTATTCAATGGAATGTCTCCCTCCCGGGGCTGATGAATCTGTCTGTCTGTCGGTGTTTTCTTAACCTACGGTAAACGGCTCCAAGTTGACAAACCCTTAAGAGGAAGCACTTAAAAAGATAAGAGTTGTTAAGTGTTCTCAACTGCCTAGTTTTCCCGTCAAACTTCGGTGACCCGCTCGAGGGTCAGAGACGTTGTGTCTTGCTTCCCGTGGACAACATGAACATCGACATGAATACCGGTTTCGATATCGTCGCGAATACAACAACAAAAGAAACATTTTAAATTCCCGCAGTTATGGACGGTCACGTCCGTGAGTGAACAAAGTGTTCCCTCCTGGCCTCGGAGACGTCCTGTAGCTCAACGCGATGGTCTGGATGGAAGGATCCGGATGTTCAGACGGTTTCTTACGGGGTCAGATCAGTCTCAATGAATGCAGATGCACAGAGAGAGACTCACACACGCAAACACGAAGATTCACAATGCGCACACAACAAATGACGGTTATCATGGTTAGAAATGACTTTTTATCGCCTAAAAATGGCGATATATATAAATATATAAATATTTATATATATATATATTTATATATATAAATATATATTTATATATATATAAATAAATATATATATATGTATATATACAGTATATAAATATATATTGCCATATATAGGTGATAAAAAGTCATTTATAACCGTGGCTCATACATATAAATATATTAATGTAAATATATATATATACTGTACATTAATATATTTATATGTATGAGCCACGGTTATAAATGACTTTTTATCACCTATATATGGCAATATATATTTATATATATATACCATCACATGTCTCTCAGAATATATGCTGCTACTGCAGATCCAGATTAAAGGCCAGATGGCTTCAACGGCTAAAACTGAAATCACTGGGAACACCCGCCGCCTCTCCGCCCGTCTGGGGGTCGAATTTGGCCCGAGACCAAATGACCGACCAGCGTGTACGTGTCGGGGGGGGGGGCATTTTTGGCTGACTTGCGTGTGTATTGTTGCCGTTTGTCCATTTGTTTTCCTTCATCTTGAGAAGCCAGTGGCGGTGACGGTGGCGAGCTCGAGCGTTAGATCTGTTTAGAATCTGTTGGCAGCAGAGCGGATGGATTCTACTGGAGACAAAGAGGAGTCCTGCAAACACTGACACACACACACACACACCCACACCCACACACACACGCACACACGCGGCTTTCACCGGCAACTTAAACGGAATTAGGTTTCAAGGTCGGGGTGAAAAGGTGAAGGGTTGCGTGTGAGCGACGCCGGACAAGACACCTAAACCCCAACGGAGGCCTCGAACAGACGACGCCTCGTCACCTACACACACTCAGAACACACACGCTTGTGTTTCACACACACACACACACACACACACGCTGTATTTATCATACGCCTCCGGCAAAAAGAAAACACAATGTCTTTTTTTTGCACTTTTAAACGTGGCGACGATGACTTTGAAGACGTGAGCGAGGATAAAATAATCTACATTTGTTTTAAGTCGCCATCTGACGTGTTCAATCTCACGTGGATGCTCTGCAGGGATGCTGACGGGGCGGCTTCAAGAGAAAGGAGACGCAGACAAACGGCAGCAGAGCGTCGAGCTGATCCACGGAGCTCATTGGTTTAGCACCTCTCCATCTCGAGTGGGAAGGGCGGCTCGGCCGGCGCCCGGCAACAGAGACTCCGCCTCACACCACCCTAATCCTTTGAGGAGGGAACCTCGCTCCGTCCATCCCGTTGACGAGAAGGCTCCGGGAACCAAAAAAACAACTCGAACCACACGTGGAAGCGCTTTCGGCCCCCGACCTCTGACCTCTGTGGACGTTAACGCTCCACAACAATGTCACCTGACTTCCTCCCCACCCCCCCATCAGAATGAATTGCTCCGCTCCGGGGGCTTTGTCCCTTTGGGTAAACAGACGTCGTTGCCGAGACGGTAATCTTTTCCCGGGGGGGTCACCAAAGAGGTCAAGAAGTCGAGTTAGTTGCTCGTCGCCCATGAAACTTTAAAGCCCCCACCCCTCTTGTTGTTGCATCTGTCTCGTCCCACTTCGCCCCCCCGTGAAGCATCAGGGGGGCGTGTCACATCTCTGGCACTAAACCACATTCTCAACACCGAGGGACAGGAAGTGTCCGTCGGGGGGGGGGGGAGGGAGGGCTTTCAGGAACAACTCGGTAATCGGTGGGATCCCGTTGCGAGAGCGTCCCAGACGTTTCCTGCGGCGCGGATGTGTCGTGACCTTCACCCTTAGGGGGGGGGGGCGCCCCTCTGCGAGTATTCACCCAACGGGCTTCAGCGCTGGGAACGAGGCGACGTCAGCCCCACACACACACACACACACACACACGCGTAACGCGAGACCCCAGCAGCCAGCGTTGGGGAGGTGATGAGGGGAGAGAGGAAAAGGGAGGTGAGGGGGTTAGCGCCAAGGTATCCGAGTAACGGGTCGTAAACACTGCCAAAGCAAATCAAGAGCGCGAGACTTTATAATGTCAGAGCTCCTGAGGCCCGACGGTGAAAACATTCACCACATCTTCTTGGTCCCGATGTTAACTAGACAGGAGGGGGGGGGGGGGGGGGCAGAGGGGTCTCGGGAACCAGCGCTCTGGTGCCAAGTCGGTGCGGTGCCGGGATTCTGAAAACAAGCAGCGCAGGTGTTGGGGAGACTCCAAACTATCGGTATTAAAAACCCAAAATCAGCAGATAGGGGGAAGCACCCTGTTTACTCACAAATAACGCAAAACTGTCAACAACTAATCCGGGACGAAGGCAAGTTAGCATTAGCCGGTTGGGCAGAGCTAACAGAGCTAACAGAGCTAACGGAGCTAACAGAGCTAACGGAGCTAACGGCGCTAACAGAGCTAACAGAGCTAACGGAGCTAACAGAGCTAACGGAGCTAACGGCGCTAACATTGACGGAGGTTGGATTAAGTGTCGCTCTGGTGCGTTCAAGCTCTATTACGTTGATATTTGTATAAAAAAGCATATATATATATATATATAAAACGTACAATCCTGGATTCTAATGTAGTTTTATAAAATGTAGTTTTTGGTGAGAGTCTTGAATAAATACAGTTTGAGGAGATGTTTTAACCTGTTTAACTTTCTACCACCAGCTCAAAGTGCTGGCATTGAGTTGGGTATGGGGCATGATGGGGTGTTTTATTGTTGGTATTGACGCCTACATCTCTGGTATCTTGACATTCCTTTTGGGACGATCACCAGAAAAGGATTCTGGTCCTTCCACGAGGTCCAAATTCCTGCTAATCCCGGTGAGGCCGATACATCCTGGAAAAAGAGATCACATCCCGTACACGTCACGCCGTCAACACGAGACATTCTGTACTCCGTGAAGTCAATATTACAGACATTTGAGGGGGGGGGTGGGGGGGTTAAAAAAAACATCGGCGTACACCTCCATGTTTCCTCAAGACTGTAAACGCACGTCCTGGGACGGGCTCGCTCCAAAAGCACACGGTGCTCTTTTCAAAACAGCCGGAGAGGAGAGCACGCAGGCTGGCGATGGAAAAACGTTCGCGAGTAAAAAATAAAATAATTTTAAAAAACGCTGGAAAAGTGATAAGCTTCGAAAAATGCACGCGGCAGAATATGGCAGTCCGGCGCAGGGGGGGAGGGGGGGGGGTGACGCAATACGGGAGGGGAGGGGGCACAAATGTGTTGACTATTACGAGCTCCTCCTCCTCTTCCTCCTCCTCTTCACCACGCCGTCCGCGGCGGTCCCACCCGACGCCGAGGCCCATCTGGAGCGCCTCGTGACCCGGCTGATTGGAAGCAGTCAGGCCTTTCGGTGAGATACGGCCAGTGGAATGCGGAATCAGAGCGTCGGGAGAGGAGTGTGTTTCTACAAATGCGTGTGTGTGTTTGTGTGATACTCTGCATGTGTGTGTGTGTGTTGTATCGTGTGAGATCGGCCACATGTCCATTAGTGCCAGTCATTAGCGATCAATCACATCGGAGAAGGAAAAGGAGAGGCGAGGCCTGGAGGGTGATGGATGACCGCTGGGACGGCTGGATGGAGCATCGCTGCACCTGAATCACTGCTCTCCACCCGACTGTTCCATGACCCCATCGGCCCCCACACACACACACACACACACACACACAAAGGCTAATACAGGCAGTGTTTAGCATTGTTGCCATCACAACTGGTATAAAAAACAAACGTCTCCTCCACTCTCAACACATCCATCTCCACATGAAGAACCAAATATCTCCTCCACCCATCTTCTCTCTCTCTCTCTCTCTCGAAGTGTGGCGTCACGTTACGTAATTAGATCCTCGCTCCGTAACTTTGTTTGCTTAATTAGACGCAAATTCAATCCACGTTAACTGGCGTTTCCACTGACGGAGGCTCTTTTTCTTTCTTTCTTTCTTCCTCCATCTGGCGCTCCTGTTGTTCTTCCCGTAACTGTCGAGATGTTTTTGGCTGCTCCGGTCGGTGTTTGTTGCTCTTTTCCATCCCGTGTTTCGGTACGCCACATTCACGACGCGATAAACGGGCGAACGTCTCGTAAAATATTTGTTTTAACCGATTCATTTGCAGGTGTTTTTTTGGGGGGGGCGGGGCTTATTCATTCCTCGCTCGTATGCAATATGATAAAAAGAATACGTCTCCCGTAGTGCTGACGGCGTGGAGGTGGAGGCGTGCCAGCCTGCGCAGGAAGTGCTGACTGCGGCGCTTTCACGGCCTCGGCTGACCCGCCGACAGAGAAGAAAACACGTAAAAAGAAAAAAAGAGTAAAAGAAGAATCTGACGGTCGTCACAGCAAACAGTCGAGACGTGACGAGCGGCCCGATTAGAGTTACGACCTGGAGACGGTTTCGACAAACCGTCCGACGCGGTGGAGACGGGTCGGGTTTGCATCCTGCAGCCAGTTTGCACAGAAAATCCCTCAAATGTAAAAGAATAATCATAATAAATCTCAATTTAAACAGAGCGCGTGCAGACGGACCCAAAAAAAAACGAAGCGCGAGAGAAGACGAGTGGAGGGGAGTTGGACTTGGAGCAGGACCGTAACGCAGCGGGTCTCCGGGCCACGACGGCCACACCCGGGACCAGCTGGAAACAATTAAAGAACCTCGCACTCCTCTTCCTCTTCCTCTTCCCCCCCCCTGCCCTTTCTCGCTGCACCTTTAGCATCTCCACGTTCGGCCGTCGCATCTCTTTTCACCTTTACTCTGCCCCCCCACCCTCCTCACCCCCCCTCTTTTTATTTTGTCCTCCTTTATCAGTCTGCTTTCTTCATTCTCCTCCCCTCAATCGTTTCCCCGGGTCCCGTTTAACGGGGAGGAGAGGGGAGTGTCCGCTGCATTCTCCATCGCCGCAGTAAACAGTCGGCCGAGTGAGCCGTGCTCTCTGGCACGCGGGCGGAGGCCCCTTTGCAACGAGGAGAAGAAAAGAAAGGAAGGAAGAACGAAAAGAAAACACACAGCGGAGGGAGGACCAGATGGATGTCGTTTGGGTTGCACAGACACAGACGATGGCAACGCTACGGCGTTTTTACGAGGGCGGGCCGAGAGGTACTCAGATGTGCGGGGAATTTCGGCGCCGTCTTCCTCGCGGTGACCTCTACCCGGTGACCTCTACCCGGTGACCTCTACCGCGAGGGGTCAGACGGGGGTCTGACTGTCACCTGGTGTGGAGGTGCTCTGAATGCTGATGTGTGTGTAAGGGGGGGGGGGAGAGAGCATCACTATCACTGGCTCTGGCAGACAATTGACAGCCTCTTTTACTGGGGTTCTTGGGGGGGGTTATTGATCCGCCCCGGTCGGTCCCCGAATGAGAAGAGCGGGATGGACGAGAGGAGAGAGGTAGAGTATGGAGAGGGTGACCGACACACACCGGGGATCTTTGTGTTCTCTGTCAGCGTTCTGCGGGGGGGGGGGGGGTATCGTTCCCTGGGCTCCACCCTCACACACTGTGCTGCCCTCAGTGGAGCGTGAGTGAGTTCGGGGCTGGCGCGTGGTGCAAAGTCTCCGTGGCAACCAACCCCCCCCCTCCCCCCCCCCTCCCGGCGGTGTTTACAGCCTCGCCCCGAGAGGGAGAGAGAGCCCGGCCGGCGGTGAGGGGGGGGCGGGGGGGGCTAACACAATATGTAAGCACTTAATATGATATGATTATATGACAACAACACAACACCACCTCACACACCACACACACTCTCTCTCTCTCATGCGTGCAGACATAGCTCCGCCCACTGGCCACGGCTCCGCCTCCTCCCCAGCGCTGTCTGCATTGCACCAAAGAGAGCTGCAGCTCCTCCAAGACCGTTTTCTATCTTCATCCGGGGGGCCAAGGGAGACTCAGCAGCATCCACTTCCTATTCATCTCTCCCTCTCTCTCTCCCTCTCTCTCTCTCTCTACACTTTTCTTTCCTCTGGATCAGAAGAATGGCGTACTTGAAATAGTACAGAAGAAAGGCGTCTTTATGCTCCATCTTATCCTGTGTCACCAGCTCTCTCTCTCTCTCTCTATCCCTCTCTCTCTTATTCAATAGGCTTTATTGGCATGAATGTTGCAACAACAGTTTTGCCAAAGCATCACGATACACCAAAATATACAATTCATATGGATAACAACAACAATAATAAAACATAATGACAATATTTCCTCCCTCTCTCTCTCTCTCTCAGCACGTCCACTGCAGCACTGCACTCACGTGTCGTAGGGATTATGTGTGTCTGCATGCCGGGGAGGAGGAGGAGGAGGAGGAGGAGGAGGGGGGTACTGTGGCAGTGTGAGGTGAATCAGCATTCGGTTCACGCGTCTCGCTGCAGCTAAAACTGCCGAGGGCGGCAGAAAGTAGTCGAGGGGACGATGACGCGGCGAGGGATCCATCGCATGACACGGCGGAGAGCGCGACCCGTTTAGTCGAGCTTTGAGAAACAGAAAGAGGTGTTCCCCGCTTTGTCGTTGACATTGATTCAGTTTCCACGTGTTTATCGGCAGCTGCTTCAAATCAGATCCAGATTAAACTAAATCCAATCCGGTTGCTGCTTGAGACCGAACGCTGAAGGTGTGTGAAAGTGCCCTCTGTGTGTGTGTGTGTGTGTGTGTGTGTAACCATTAACAGTCTCAGCGGAGGGGATTACTTCATAGTTTAATGTGCAGCCAGACTCCCTGAACACAACACGGGACCGGACCTCCAGAATCTAACCGCTATCAAAACAGAGAGAAACGTGTGTGTGTGTGTGTGTGTGTGTGTGTGAGCTGCTTCAGTCCAGCTTCTCCACAAACGATGAAGGCGACGACAACAAAAAGCCACTTAAACACGGTCGTCCTCAGACACGCACGCGGCGCCACGCGGGACGGCATTGAGATCTCAAGCCAGCGGAGCGAATCCCTCCGATCGATCGACTCTCCGCCTCTCGGGGAGCGTCGGAGGAGCCGGTCACGTGACCTCAGGGGAGACACGCCTCTCCGTGACCACACTGTTCACGAGAGAAACACGACAATCACGTTTAAAAACAAAAGAGCGTTCACATTGGAGCGTTGAGGACTTAGTTGCATTGAGGCGGATTTAAAAGGAGTGTGTTTGGGACTGATGTGAAAGTTTTAGGACCCCCCCCCTCCTCCTCCCCCCCCCTCGCCAGCTTTCATATGCTAATGGACGTGGCAATTGTGCGGGCCAACAGCCTGGAATTCCTCTCCACAAAAGGACAAATGGAGACGGGAAGGAGAGAGAGGACAGAAAGGGACGGACGGAGAGAGAGAGAGAGAGAGAGACTACAGGAAAGTGGGCCCAGATCCCTATTGATTGCCCAGAGGTGGATTTCTACTCTATTTCTCGAGTGCGTTTGTTTACTCTGTTTGTTTACTATCTTTTTTCTTCGGTCTGCAACAAACAAACGACTTGAGTTACGGATGCGTTCTCTAAGAAAACAAACATTCAGTAAAGAAGAGAGAGAACTGATTTCTTTTTTCTCTCCATGGTTCTCCAGAACCTAAAAAGAGTTTCATGATTTATTGCTTATTTAAAAACTCTTACAGAATAATTCAGTCTTTTGATGGATCAACTGATGACTAACCTTATTTCAGAATGTATAATCATGCAACATTGCATTGTATTATATAGTACTATTGAATAATAATAATAATATTATAATATATATATAATATTACAAGCGTCTTTGAGTATTCTGAAAAGCGCTATATAAATTGTATTTGTTATTATTATTATTATTATTATTAATATTATTATTATATACATGTTGTATTAGAAATATTCTAAGTAGGTCGTAGACGGACAAAAAATGTAGCTACGTCAGCTTTTATCTTTTCACAATTTTTAAGTGTATTGATGAAACTTACTTATTAGTTTCCTTATTGATTTACACATTTAAAAAATGCTGTTATCTTTTCTATAGATAGTCAGAAAATTCAGAAGTCCCGGCTGACGCCTACAAATGTCTCGTTTTACCCAACCCAAATCAAAAACATGCCCCTTCTATGGCTCTACTATGATGTCATTCGTAATTTTTTAGGGCGGGGGGGGGGGGGGGGGGGTGTTCTTGGATTCGTGCTTTCTTTGTAATTGTCAATTAGTCCAAAAACAGCTCTGAAAGCCTCAGATGTGGGTGTGGTCCATCACTAAAGGGATGTCAGCTGAGGTGGCTACCAATACAACAATACAGGCTCGGAGCCAGGGGCATCAGAACAAAGAGAGGACACACACACACACACATGCCACCCTCACGTCCACCCGGCCAGCCCCACTTCAGCCCGAACCCTTCCGAGACAGAGAGCAGGTGGGCCAATTAGGGTCCCCGGGGTCCGCCGCCCCGCCGCCCAGATGCGAGCGCAGCCTCGTATAATTGGTTTCCCCATCTATGAATTATTAATCCCGGTTGCTCTTTGAGGGGCTTGACAGGGCGGGGTCATGGCGGTGAGCCCTCCTGACACGTGGACCCTCCTGGTTAACCCCCCCGGTGCCATGTTAAAACAAGGTGGAGACGCCGATGAAGGACGCCCTCCGTAAAGGACACTTTGAAAATGGTGTAGCTCGAGTAATTTAATGAAATATAAAGTATCTATATCTATAATATCTTCACTTTAACTCAAGGAAACAAGGCACTTTCTCTTGATGTCATTGGCCGGAGGCAACGCATTGGTCAACCTCTTGTTGTATAACATTAGTTGTTATGGCTGCAACCAACAATTATTTACACTATCAATTAATATTAGGTGTAAGAAAAGCATGGAATCAGAAGCCTGACATGGAATGCAAAGAAAAGAAAGAAGCGGATGTTCTCATTCTAGAAATTAAACAAAATATTCTGCCTGCGAATGTCTCCCGCCTCGGGCTTTTATTGTGAAAGGTATAAAAAGAGAAGGCGTGGATCTAGTCGGCGCTGCCTCCGTCGAGATTCCAAAGGAGTCGAGAAGTTTAGCGTCTCGGTTCTGCGCATCGTCGTCTCGCGCCTTCCGATTGGTCGACGCCTTCATTCGCGGCGACGCCGACCCTTTAGCGGCCTTCGCTTCACTTCCTGTAAACGGGGGCGACGGCGCGAGGGAAGCGAAAGATCGGACGACGGCGAACCCCGACGCGGTCCCGCCGTTTCTCTCGGCGACGGCGCCCGTCGGCTCCTCCGTCTCCCGTCTGGCACCGGGTGCCGGCCTGTAAATATTTCATGAGGCGGACACAAAAGGTCGCTTCTCGGGCCGAGGCTCTCTGGGAAACAGAGGCCCGTCAGTTGGAGCTCGGGACGCAAACGACCTCCGGCGTTGCTAAAATTAAATTAGGGGGGGGGGGGGCATGCCAGAGAGCTCGACACGGCGAGACTTCTTTACTCCTCGCATCGGGCATTCCTTCGCAAAATGACGGAGAAGAAGAAGAAGAAGAAGGGGGGGGCGGACAATGCTCCGCCTGTGTGAGTTTCCAGTGAGGAAGCAGCAGACGGGCGCATGTGTGCGAGATGTGAAAAGTGTCAGCGAGGGCGGCGAGTTTGACTTCTTGTTCACGCCGGGACAAACGGACGAACACATCCACGACGGCGCCACAAAAGAGAGCGCTGTGCGAGGCGAGAGAGCGTCACGGGGAGGAGACGTCACCCTCCGAGCGCGGGCCGCCGTCGACCTTTCGACCCTTTTGCACTTAACCCCCCCCCCCGCGACAAGTGAACATCTTTAACCAGCCGGGCTCTCGATTCTCAATCTTTTCCAGAAAACCCGAAATCCCGCCGAAGCCGAGAGAAAAGCGAAAGATTCGTCGCTGGTTTTCTGAGATCGATCGACCCGAGAGTCGAGTTTATTCTCTGGGGGGCGGGGCGACCCGTCGCGGCTCGCGTCGGCGGGAGCGAGGACACTCGGAGGTCGGCATGCCGAGCGCTCCGGAGACTCCGGTTGCACGAGTGAATGAATTCTGGCTATTAATACGACGACGTGTCCGGTGTGGGTTAGAGTGAGGCCGAGGGGGGGGGGGGGGGGAACGAGCTGCACCGCAGTCCAGTTCACGAGGATTTATTTAGTCTCAGCTGCTTATGGGATTGAATTGAAGATTATTATCACGAATTACATGATGGAGAGACATTGTAACAGAAATCTACAGAATGGAGCAGATCACAGCTCATGTTCACCAGAGAACGGGAACATTTCTGAAGCACCGACTGTATTTCTTTACTCTATGGAAAATGATTTCTCCCTACTTTATTTATAGTTTTGTTACGATAGTATTGTTTTTGTTTCTTTATTACATTCGCATTGAACATGTGGAAGGTTATGTTTTGATCGCCGTGTATTTATTTATTTGTATGCGTGTTACTCGCATAACTAAAAAAGTATTAAACCGAATCGCATGAGATTTGGTGGGATGATTGGTTATTATCCGGGGACCATTTGATTACATTTTGGGATCAATCGGGTCAAAGGTCAAGGTCATGAAAAGGTCAAAATCTTCTTTTTACCATAGCGCGGTCAATTTCTATCCAATTGGCATGAAACTAATGAAACCAAAATGTTCAAAATTCAATGCCCAATCTTGTGATATGCGAAGGTATGCGCTCTACCGAGTGCCCATTCTAGTTTGTATATGTGGTTGTTTTTTACTACTCTTTATACATAGAATCTAAAAAATGTAAAATGTGTATGTGAGATTCTGAACACGAATAAAATATTTTTTAAATATTTTTTTAAAAGAAAATTATTAGCACGATTGATTTATAAAGAACTGAGAAAAGTCAGAAATCCTCACATGTTCAGCTTGATTGTTGTGTATAATTGTTGTGGCGCCTTTGCTGGAGAACACCGGCGAGCGGGACGGGGGGGAAAGCGTAAACACCGGAGAGGACGGGAGGCCGAGAAAATAAAAAACCCCGCTGCGGCAAGAACGACTCTCGCGTGTCGAAATCCGTCTCCAAAAGTCTCCCGTCGCTATTGACGCGCGATAATAATAATACTAAGAATGATAATAATCCCCGACTCATCGCCACACAGGAGGAACTGACCTGGTCGCTCCAGGCGCAGTACAGGTCGCAGATCAGACTCCAGTTGTTGTTAATCACACAGTCCAGAACTTTGAGGTGAGCCATCTTCCCTCCACGCCGTCACCGAGGCGACGGAGAGCGTCCGGTCGGCCGAGGAGTGCACCGAACCCCGCTCGTCCCACGACGGCGCCCTGCTCCCCGACGCCACCTTGGTGGAGAGGAGGAGGAGGAGGAGGAGGAGGAGGAGGACTCGCTTCATTAGCGATATGTTAATGAATCATACTGCGCAGGGGTCGTCTGATGAAAAAAAAAAAAGTCTTCCCGAGAGAGATGCGGCGGGAGAAGCGTGACCGGCACTACGGAGCGAACGAGTCCACCTGGACATCGCTGCGCGGGACCTGCGTCGCCATGGTTACGCAGACGAAATGCGGACCGGCCGGCCGGCGGAGGAGGAGAAGAGAAGAAGCCGAAAAAAGGGGACGACGGAGCAGAGTGCACGTCCACTCTCCTCTTCGCCAACAACCCTCCCCTTCTTCTTCTTCTTCTTCTTTTTTGGGATCCTCTCTCCCCCTGCGGTGGCGTCTCACCCCCCCCCCCCCCAGATGGCTCGTGCCTCCCCGGGCTCGTCTCCGCAGTCGTACCAGGCGGGGAGGCAGCCCGAGCATCGGAGCCTCGCTCTGAATGGGAAAATTCAGACTCCAGTTCCCGACTCCGGAGGCTTGCGACGCCTCCGGGTCGTCTGTGTGATCCTGTCAAAAAATAAAGATGTATAAAACACGCAGAGGAGCTCTCCGCCTCTTCCTCCTCAAACCCGCCCCGCGCTGCACTTTGCAGGCGATGCGGGACCCGTATCCCGTCTCCAGTTATTTATTGCATTACTCTGCAAAAAAAAAGAAGAGTGAAGACTCTCCTCGACAGCAACGGCGAGGGAAAGCGCCGCAGAGCGGGAGGCTCGGCTCTCTGTGAGCGAATGAACGTCGAGTTTAAAGACTTCCTGCCGCGGTGGGATGTCGAGGAAATTGACATGCGGCGAGGGGATAAACGACTGGATGCCGGTAAATAGTCGTCTGGGATTGTGTATGTGACGTCCAGATGTTTGTGACCGTGACACCGGCTCTGAGGCGTTTAGGATATTCACAATGAGCCCGAGGCACTCGGCGTCACTCCTTTCTCTCAGGCGCAAACTGGTCAGGAGAAAAAAAGTTTAAAACCCGCTGTGAATAAACAAGCGCTCCCCCTGCGACGGCTCTGGGGAGAGCGAGTTGGAAGTCAAAGAAAAAACGGGACGGATCGGAGACGGATGCATCCTAAAAAAAAGACAAGCAGAGACGACTTTAAGGAGGGAATACGGACACAAGACTCTCTCTGTTGGGTCAGGAGGCCACACACACACACACACACACACACAGTCTGGTCAGGAAGGTCAACCAAGTCTCACATGGCCACAGACCCAGACATGGCAACCCTTGCCCCCCCCCCCATCAACAGACCGGTGGGGGAGGTGAACTTAGCGTTCCCCATCATCATCACAGCGAAACATGGTTGTTGTCAGACAGCAGGACGCCCCCCCCCACACACACACACAAAACAACCTTGTTTCTACATCCATCACATAGATGAGAAAAAAAGGCAAATTCTCAGAGACCAGACCCCCCCCCCCCCGCTAGCCTCCAGGCTGCCAGGTTTTCTCTTTTTATGCTGAAAACCACAAATGAAGGAGTCAGAGGGGGTCAGGCGAAGGGCCGCTACACACTTCTACTGGGTATCCAGGCCAAAGGGGCGGAGTCTCGGAAAACCACCCGGAGGACCGCGCTCCCAGAATAATGAAACCGCCGCGAGAGCGAGATGAAAACATTGTTTTTACTTTTAAACCCGGGAGATATTCCCGGCGCGGTGCGTCGGCGACGACGTGGAAAGCGTGGACGTCGCTTGAATCCAGAATAATTGTTTTGATGTTTCACCACTAACCGGCGGCGGCTCGGCGAAGAGGGAAGGCGTGCGCCCGACTGTAGCCGAGAGAATCCAATCAATTCTGAGTTATGGATCTCACTGAAGCCGGTATTCAAAACACGTGCGTGTTTCAGGACGCGGAGGTCACTTCCCTGACCTCCGGAGAGGCGGCGAGGAGGAACTCCGCGGCGGGCGGGCGGAGGCTCATCGGGGAGCTCATCACACATTTCAGGCAACAGCTGCAGGCCAGTTTATGACGAGTTTAGTCTCGGCTGTTTACGAGTTTCAACCTTTTTATTATCAATTTTGATCATCTAGAACAGAGAAAAGCCAGAAATCCTCACAGTTGTAGCTTTATTGTCGTGTAAAATGTGGGGGAGATGTCCGCGGCGCTCTTCAAACGTCCAGTTAGCACTAAACAATAATCCCCATCTACAGTTTTAAGAACCGTAAAATCTGTGTCGGATTAAGTTGGCCGTTTTTCAGATGACATAAACCCATGTGGGCTTCCGCCAATCGCCGCTCGGCTGCAGCGGAGCGGTCGCGGTCGACTCGGGGGTGATTAGGTTCGCGGTTACGGACGACTTGCTGCGAGTTCAGGCCCCCGGAGTTGGAGGAGTTTTCCGCGGCCGATCGGAGACGAGTCCGTCCATTCATGAAATCCGTCCTTCGTCAGGGCGCCCTTGTTCGTTTCCACCGCCGACGCCGACAGGAAATAATGCGGCTTCCTGCCGAGACCTCAGAGAACACGCCGTTACACACGATGAGAAACACGGAGCGGCCCACGCACACGCGGGAAGTTACACTTTCCTGAGCCAGACTGCTATATATATATATATATATATATATATATATATATATCTAGTGGCGGCTGCACAGTGCATTAACAACTGGGCACTGAATGAGCTTCACACACTCCTCACCGGTGGGATGTCAAGTCAAAGAGACGGAGCCAGATGAAGCGTTTTGACAGAGAGTGTTCTCAGCCTCCCTGAGCACAACACACACACACACACACACACACCATCCAAACACCTACATCATCTTCTTTCTGCCCTTTATCTTACCAAGGGATACGGGGGAGGGGGGGAGGGGGGGTCGTGTGTGCAAGGTACGGGTCGGTAAGGATTTTTACGGTCATTGTAAAAACATACAACCAGATTAAGTCGGCGTCTCATCAGTCAGCAGCAGCAGGCGGTAAAAACATGTATATAAAAAACATAAAGACAGGACATTCTAATTTAAAACAAGATATTTAAAAACAATAAAGAAGTCTAGTCTGACTTTGGGCTGGGCTGTTTCTTCTCTCTTTTTTTTTTTTTTTTTTTACAGACCGTCGGATGACGTGCGAGAGGAGTCACGGCGAGCGCCGGCGTCAGCGCTCCACGAGGGGAACCGGAGATGAGGGAGGAGTCGCCCTATGAGCGAGATGTGAGGCAGCGCGGGCGCACATTACCCTTCTCCCTCTCTCTCTCTTGTTTTTTCTTTCACCAGGAAAAGAATTGTGACAAATTCCAATAAGAGATGCCAAAAAACACACATACACACACACACACACAGTGCAGGTTTCAGTTTTGACGGTGACGTCGACGAGGCGGATCGAGGGGAAACCCTACGGATAGTGTGCTCCTGGGAATTCCCAAGACGCTCTCTCTCTCCGCGTGTGTGTGTGTGTGTGTGTGTGTGTGAAGACAGAATTTGACACACATTTGCTTTTCAAATGTATGCAAATCCAAATGTGTGTGTCGCTGCTGTTATTGATGAACAGCAAACATAAAGTGCAGGTGGCCTCTCTCCCTCTCCCTCTCGCTCCCCCTCCCCCTCCCTCTCTCTCTCTCTCTCCCTCTCTCTCAATGACTCAAATAAACCACCAGTCTTTTATAAAGTGAGATCACGGGGAGCTTAATTGGGGCCGGGATGTGTCACTGAAAGTCGTTGTGTGTATATATATGTATATATATATATATACACACGTGGAAAAACTAAAAAGAGACTCTCTCTCTAGTTTCCACACAAGAAAAAATTATATAAAAAGCTCTCGCACGGCACAGAGTGACCGCCGACCCCGAAAGCGACTCCGTCCTCTGTCCTCTCCGCTCTGTGAAGCGGCGTGCAGGGCGGCGATGTTCCAGCCCAGCGATTCCATCTCCGGCATTAATCTTTTTTCCACGGGGGTTAAATATAGCATCGCTGAAAACACGCGGGAACAGAGGACGGGTGAAAGGCTCGTGTGTGGACAGGTGGAGAGGGGGGGAGAAGGAGAAAGAGAAAAAGAGAGAGCGAGAGAGAGAAAAGAGCAGGGATGTATGGCGTATATATATATACAGAATGCCAAGACTTTCACGAGTACACAAAACTTTCTCCGTCAACAACGAGGAAATATGTGTGTTCTTCTTTCTTTCTTCCTCCTCCGAGCCTCGGCTGCGTTGGAGCGGCGTCGGTCGGGAATGTGAATGAGGCCGAGAGAGAGAGAGAGAGGAGCAGGCGTTGCCCACGTGGGGCGTTCCTCCCCTCATGGTCGGGGCAGCTGGGCCGAAATGACCCCAGCTTTGCTACCGTCGTTTCGGCGGTAGCAGTGGGGGGGTCTGTGTGTGTGTGTGTGTGTGTTGGGGGAGAAAAACGCCCCCTTTGCAATCTCCCTCGTTAGCGAGCCGAGATGATGCAGGGGGGGGGGGTCAACTCCCATTAGACCCCACGGAGGAGAGGAACAGTTCAGGAGCACTGAAGCTTGAATGTCGGGTGAGAATTGTGATTTTTATTTTTGTGCGCGTGTGTGTGTGCGTGTGTGTCGTTGTAGGAGGCATCAGGTAGATGTAACACTCACACAGATGACCCGCCTCGCCGGAAACAATCAGTGATCCCGACTCACAGGTGAGTCACAGCTTCCGCAGAGTGCGTGCCGACAAATGAACGCGTCGGTCCTCGGGTCGGTGGGGATCCAGTCTCGCTCACATCGGGGGCAACGGGCGGCTTGAAGCAGGCTCCGCTTGTGCCTGACGAGAAAGCAAAATAGCCCCTCCCACAAAACAACTCTCTTCCCTGAGTGGAGTTGATTCAAAGCGACCCGGTCAAAGTGTGAGCCGAGAGGTCTGTCATGTGCTGGAGATGCTTTCTGCTCAGAACTTGTTTTATTAGATTCCTTCAGTCGTTATTTTAAATGAACATCAGCGCCCCGCGCCTCAAAAAGCTCTGGCAGTGTGAGCCGGCTGCTTTCCCCTGACACAGTGAGAGGATTACTGCCCCCCCCCCCCCCCCCCCACACACACACACACACACACTTTTCTGATGATGGATTAATCCATAAAACATGCCACCGCTGCACTGCTGTTACGACATCCGTCGAGCCCGGCCCGGGAATATGATGATGAGGATGAAGAGGATGAGGAGGATGAGGATGATGTAACCGTTATAGCCGGCACTCCGAAGAGGGGGAGGAGGGAGGGAGGGAGGAGAGGGAGGGGTAACGGATGAGCTCTGCAATGTGCCATTTGTCCGCGTTTGGCACAAAAGAGCCGGGCCGAGATGAGCGAGCTTCTCTTTGAAACAGGTGTCGGGGCGAGAAGGAAACGAACCCGGTCACCCCGAGCGCCGGCAGATGTGACGCAACACTCAGCTCACACTTGCGGTGAAGCGCGAGAGCCTTACCTCGCTCGCCGGAGTCCCGGCGGGGCGTTTACTCGCTCTGCTGTCCCGCGGTGAATCGCTCCGACGCGCCGCCATCATTTCATTTCCAACGGCAGAGGAGGAAGAAGTCCTTGAGAGGCCGCATTGAGGTGGGGAGGATGAAGAGCGAGAAGGAGAAAAGAGAAAAACCAGGAAGAGGATGCTAATCCACGCCGTCCTCCGTCTTCATGTCCGTCGGAGGCTCACGTCTGGAACACAAGGGGCACGAGTGAGGAAAGAGACACGGGCACACAGGTGTTCCCCAGATGTTCACCCGCACTAACGAGCCCGGTCACCAACATGTGCGGCGGAGTAACAGCTGCATGAAGGCGACCCGAAATACTGTCTTTTCTTGTAACCCTCCTGTTACCTTTGGCAGGGTTCTTACACATTTTGACCGATGGATTTCCATGACTTTAAACCAAATGTCCATGACCAAATTGAAATCTCGGTATAAACATGAAACATTTAGAAAATGTTGCGTATCGAGAGCGTACGCCGGCTTATATTTTGAGCGTCTTTCTTTAAAAATCATATTAATTATTTCAAACTCGGCGTAAATGAACATGTGATTATAACACATGACCATTTTAAAATTCCATGACTTTTCCAGGTTTTCCATGACCGTACGAACCCTGCTTTGGGGTCAATTTGACCCCATTCAATGTTTGACATCATTTTTTTTGTTTCATGTTTCATGACTTTTCCTGATTTATTGGGAACGACTGGGGAAACATAAAATTCACGTGATGATACGTTTTCAATGTCCTGTACACAACTTGTACGCATCGGTGTTCTTTGGGGTCAATTTGACCCCCAGGCTGTTTTTCACTGGGTAAAACATATAAGAACTAGAATGGGCACTCGGTAGAGCGCATACCTTCGCATATCACAAGATTGGGCATTGAATTATGAACATGTTGGCATTAGTTGCATGCCAATTGGATAAAAATTGACCGTGCTATGGTAAAAAGAAGATGTTGACCTTTTCATGACCTTGACATTGACCTTTGACCCGATCGATCCCAAAATCGAATCAAATGCTCCCCGGATAATAACCAATTATCCCACCAAATTTCATGCGATTCGGTTTAATACTTTTTGAGTTATGCGAGTAACACGCATACAAATAAATAAATACACGGCGATCAAAACATTACCTTCCGCATTTTCAATGCGAAGGTAAATATAAACTTTATTATTTATTTAAAGGGCTATTTAGGTAGTCAACAAACAAACATAAAGTACCTGACGCTTAAACTTGGGAAACAATATTAATTCTCAGCATTTTCTGGAGGTTTTCATTGCTGTGGTGAAAAAGGGTAAAAGATGTTAGTACATTTGAAGGTCACAGGAGGGTTAAATACTACAGCCGCTAAATGTCACACGAAAACAGCTCCAAGCCCTTAAATACACGAGGAGCCTGGTCAACCGAAGACAGCCCGACATCTGAAGTCTCCGGACTCAAAATTAAGATATCACAGCAAACATGATAAGTATCAAAATACTGATCAAGAGCTTTCACAAAAAACACAAATATAGAGATAAATGAAGGTGTTTCCTGTGACTTGAGGGCTTCATCTCGGATGGAGCTGGTGGAAAACATCTCACACTTCAATGGAGGGTGCATTTCAAACGAGCTTCTTTTTTATTTTATTTTTTTGCTGCAACCCCTCGATTAATAAACATGTCTGACGAGCGACACCTCTGTGGTATTATTGGCACACGTGGGGGGAGGGGAGGGGCTGGAAGGGGGGGGGGGCGAGACGTGCACATCATATAAAAGCGGAATTCATGGCTTTCTGTTGGAGGAGAAGGAGGAGGAGGAGGTGAAGGAGGAGAAGGTGGAGGAGGGTGCACATTAAAAGGATTGCAGTGTAAAAGCGCCACATGCAGCCATCGTGAATTCAGCCATACGCTAAATATAAACTGCCAGGATTGTGACGCGAAAGGCTCTTCCGACGTAACACAACAACAACAACAACAACAAAATGACCTATTTTGTTGTTTTTTGTTGGTATTTTTTTTCTCCCCCAAACGCTTAGAGCAAGAAAACTCCCCTCGTCCGCAGCTGTTGACAAATACTGACGTCCAGCGGGCGGGACGACAGGTTGTTGCCATGGTGATAACGTTAATTGCGAGAAGAAGAAAAAAGAAAACCTAACGTTACCTGATAGAAATTCAGAAAACTACTCCGAGAACAGAACACATCCATGTTGCTGGGAAGAGTTGGGTGTCCGTTAAAAAATGTATTTTAAAAAATCCTCCGTGGGGTTTAAAAAAAAAAAAAGGGTCTGTCAAGAGATTACCAAGCGGGATATTCAGTCTCCTTTTCGGGCAGGCGGACCGTTGAGGCTCGCTACCTGTTAGGGGAAAACACGGGGGGGGGAACCCACGGTGAACGCCCTTCAACGTGCATTTCTTCGCCGGGAGGCTCCCATGAAAAATAAACCCGCGGTCTTCATTCATTTCCCATCGTTTCCGAGCGTCGCTTCGCCGCTAAAATAGTGGAAATAGAAACAAGAAAAAAAAAGTAACATGTACTCCTACGTGGTCCCCGGTTGGCGGCGCGACAATCTCCACACGGGTTGAGGATTCTCCCTTCTCGGCCAGAGGCCCCGCCCCTTTGGCCCGCACCTCCGCCCTTGTGAAGGCGTCGGCCAATCGGGTGGGCAGATTAAATTTGGAATTTTGAAGCGGGCCAATTGGAGGCGTTGTTACATAACAACTTCAATGAAGAGGAGAAGCCGGTGCCTGCTGGTCACTGGCTCATATCGGAACTTTGTCTTTTGTGTTGTATTGAATGGTGGAGAGTAACTCTACTACCTACATCTGCTCTGAGTGCAGTTTTATGCAACTTTACTACACTTCAGATATAAATATTGTACTTTCTACTCTTATATTTATTGTATTGCTTTAGTTACTTACTTTACAGATTAAAAGTTGTTATACAAAGCATATCTTTATCTTGGAAAATGTAGTCAATCATTAAAAATAAATCTTACCTACATTCGTCATAGTAATAATCCAATACTCCAAAAAGTATGACGGTATAAACATCTGAAATGGACTATTCTGCGTAATGTGTACTTTGTCTTTTTGGTTCTTCTATTACCCTGCTATTACGATGGCATACTTGTAATCTAGTAGGCTTATTTTTTAAATGCTTAACTTTAACTAAAAATATTATTATATTCTTACACACCTCTTAGGAAGTTTGTGTATTTTACATATCATAATAGTGTTTTTATTCCAATATAAATGTATTAAAGTACATACATGTACATTGAAGCTCCTTCTGTGATGTTATTCTGTTGTAATTTTTAAATAGTTTGGTAGTTCTTCCCATAAGAGGAACAACTTTGTTATACGAAATAATATATTGGTTGGTGAAGTAATTCTGTGAAAAGTAGTTATTTGCTATTTTCAGATAGCCTGTTGGTATTTTACTGTAATGTGATGCTTTGTCTCTTATTACTTTTTTCTTATTCTACTCCACTACATTTAAGAGATAAATATAAAATCTAAAACTGGCAATTCTGCAAATCCTTAAAATATTTTGCTTTTAAAACGTATGTTTACTTAAGTACAATCTTAAATACATGACTTGTATTTATGACATAATACTTCTTCTATCACTAATGCAACATAATAGACACACTTTTCACTCACGCAGCATGCGTTTAAATAATCAGCTTTCCGTGAGCTGATAAACACTTTATTCCCACACTCTGTCATTCAAATGAAATCACAGGGGCGTTCATTGTGAGAGACGTTCAAAAGCCCGGAGGCCCGACACATACGCTGAACCCTCCGATTTCCTGAAGGTTCAGCGGGTGACACGTATTCGCCCATCCATTATCAACTGTAACCGCAGTGTCCTTAACTTTATTATGGTGACATGTAGGGCATGGCGACCACATGGGACTCCAGAGCATGACAACAAAAAAGGGGGAAAAAGAGGTCTGCACAGCTGATCTGGACCAAGACAAAGGCGGACAGTGTTCTGTTTGCAGGCTACTCCGGCAGCACAATAGAAGATAGGACAATAGGACTCTTTTGACCCGCACTGTGGCGAGGTTTCCCTGGTTTCAGAGAGGAGCTATTGTCTAGAGAGCTGGTGCACCCTCATCCAGTCAATGGACAACTTAAACTGAAAGAAGTGGGACTCTGCATTATGTGACGGTCGACACGAGGTTGATATTCATTCGATGCAATTTGTGTTGTATTAAAAACACATATATACCGCACCATTAATGCAGCAATGAGGATCTTGATTATGCAGCAGAAACAAAAAACGTTTTCCCTGCTATCGCTAATATATATATATACAGGACTGTCTCAGAAAATTAGAATATTGTGATAAAGTTCTTTATTTTCTGTAATGCAATTAAAAAAACAAAATCAGTTGATTTTAATTCATTATTAATCAGCTGAAATATTGCAAACCTTTTATTCTTTTATATAAAACAATATACACAGCCAATTAAATCCTAAAACTCTAAAAAGTAAAAAATTTAATATCCTCAGAAAAAAAGATTTAAAAAGATTTATAACGAGTGTTAACAGGAGTAGGTAGTATATATATATATGTTTTCCCCAAAAATCTGAATTCTCTCTGCATTGCATGCGTGTATAGAAATTCACGAGCAAACATTATAAAAAATGTTTTACTGGTCCTACGGCTTGTGAGCCAACAGTGATTGTTTTGTGAGGTACTTCCACCCACAGCCCCCCACACACCCCTCACACACACACACACACACACACACACACACACCCTTCCACTTGTGTTACTTCACCCTCCTCTGTGCAGAACAGTGAGACACAGATGCAGTGCAGCGTCGTTTTTATGAATGGCAAAGTGAGGAGATTCTGATCAATGAGTGTAGTAATCTGCCATAATGACTGAACGCATGCATAGTTTAACATTATTGTGTTACTTTGCGTCTTTCTGAAGCATGCTTGTAACTCTATTTTCCTGTTTTCTATCCGGATTTTTTGAAAATAATCAATAGTAAAGTGTAATCTTGACTAATTCCTTTATACCCGATGTGTGTAGCTGCAGAGCCGGAGGTGGGAATAGCTCTGCGGCGCAGCGTGCCCAGTGAGCAGAACGGGTTTTAAACACTCCAAAAATGTATTTCCATCACGAAGGATTCTTGAGAACGACAGTTGAGAGGGTTTAGGAGGATGAGGCTCACTCCCCTCAGGTGGATCAGGGGATCTGGCATCAGTGTGACGACTGGATGAAACCCAGCCGCCGTCGATCCATCAGGCCCGCTAGCCAGCCGGTCGCTAATTGGAACACAATGAACACGGCAGAGGATGTTGTTTCTATTTGTGTCCCGAGATGCGTCAGTCAAGCAGTATTTATTAAGTTGTAAACTGGGAATGTAATTGTTTTCGCATCTGCTGAAATCCGGTTAAAGTAAATGGAGGGCATTAATTGAAGGGCTGGTTCGTTTTGTAATGCGGCAAATGCAGCAGAAGCGACGAGGTCTAATCCCGAAAGAAATAATTGGGAAATGTGGAAATTATTCTTTCTTCCTGAGGGTCAGATGATTCGTCTCGTGTTTAGCGGTTCCATACGAAGCTAACGGCCGAGGCGCGATTATCTTCGCCTCCATGAAGGCTGAAAGCAGATAAACAGTTAGCTTGGGTCTGTGCATATATTTAAAACCTAATTCTCAAACCAAAGTGTATTACTGCAGGAAGAACGACACCAAAATAAATAGTCTGGCAGGATTTTGTTACGTTTGGACCGAGCTAGGGAAACCATTCCTCCGTTTCCAAGCTAAGCTAACCGGCTGCCGGCTCCGGCTACATATTCACCTTATTGATCTTCTCATGTAACTTTAACTCTCAGCAAGAGAGCGAGTGAGTTCCCCAAAAAATATAAAACTATTCCTTCAAAGTTTTACAGCCGGAAGACGGTTAGCTTAGCCTCGCGTGAAGAATGAAAACAGGGGGATCTGTTTTAATGCTAAGCTAAGCAAGCCACATTCTGAGCTAACTCTTGGCAACCAAGCAAAGTGAACTTGTAGTTTTAAATGCAGAACAGGAGAAAGAGGTTTCTGGAGTCCGCGCCGTGTTTCCGTTGTGCTGCCCGCGTGAAACTGGATCTCTCAGCTCGGCCTCTAAGCACCGGCTTCAGATGTCAAACGCGTGAATGTGTCGCCATTCAGACGTACAATTCCCGTTTTGTTCCTTTTGTGCCGGGCGCCGTTTACCTGCGGCCGGCTTCCCGCGGTCGGGCCCCCGGCCTCGGCTCCCCCGACGGAGCGCGACAAAGCCGCAGCACGTGAAACCCGGCGGGGCTTTTTGTCCAGCGAAGCCCTTCGTCAAGGTGAAAGACACAATGGCCTCCTGAGTTCCCAGGGCACCGTGGGGGGGGGGGGGCATCGCCGCGGGGGATAAGTTCACCTCGACCGACCGAGTGCTGATGTCTTCATGATAAGGACACGGAGGGACAATGGACGCCTTTGTGGCCCGAGGCTGAGCAGAGAGCGCCCGGACAAACAGAAAGAGACTTTCTTCCGTCCCGCTCCTCCGGGGTCGAGGTGAAGGAATAAAAGCTGACGTGACTTTAGGGTTCCTCTCCGAACGCATCGGGCGGAGGTTTTGTTTACGGCTGCAGACGTGAAACCCGAGAGCGTTTTGGAAAGCGTAGCGAGGAATCCGAGCGCTCCGAACCTCCGGGAGCGCTCTTTGTTTGCTCGTATTATCCAGAGACTCGAGTCTCAGGACGTTAGACTTGGAGAGAGGCCTTGTGGCCTTGTGGCCTCGTGGCCTTGTGGCCTTGTAACCTTGTAGCCTTGTGGCCTTGTGGCCTTGTGGCCTCGTGGCCTCGTAACCGTGTAGCGGGGCCTTTACCTTCTGGTTCAGAAAACTCCATCTGGCAGTCGGGCGAAGTCGTATCCCGTCATATTGACGAACCATCTGAGATCTTCACGCTGTTAAATAATAATAATAATACGTGTGTGTGTCTGTGTGTGTCTGTGTGTGTCTGTGTGCGTTCCCGTTGTGCGATGTGACGTCTGTTTGGAGTTCCGGCTCGTTGAGATCCACGAGTGCGTGGCCGCGTGACAACACTCGCTGCGGGAGGTGAAGCGTGCGCTGCTCTGTTTGTCGACACGCACAATCGACTCTCTTGGTCGCCCCGACGATGGCAACAGAACAGACGAAATACCTACGTGTGTGTGTGTGTGTGTGTGTGTGTGTGTAGTTATAATGGGTTGAAGCCTTTACTGTGAGCATTCTCCCCCCAGAGATCAGGGACTCGGCGTGTCATGGCAGCACAACGAATCTTTTACAACGAGTGTGAATGTGCGAATTACTGAGGAGTTTTTGATTATTATTAATACGTTGGAATTTAGGTTTAGGTTGGAATTTAGGACTTGTGGCGCGTCGGCCATCGTATTTCAAATAAATTAAATATACAATTTACCCCGAAAAGATGTCCGCTTTAATGGCTGCTTGAATGTAAAACCACATTATTAAGCAGACGTGTCAGTTTGACCAAACTGGTGTGTTTTGGTTGCGGCTGCCAGCGAAGGCCCGGCTAATTAAAGCGGGGGAACAAACAGACACAGTGTGGCGAGGAGACGCCGGCCGGCTGCGCCCACTGTGTGTTTTCCATGAGTCAGAGTGGGCGTCGTCCGGCGGCGGCGGCGGCCAACGTCCATAAGCTCTCTCCATCTGTCACCAACAGCCCTCTCCTGGTAGCCGGCCTTCTTTTATTCACCCGTTTGCTTTGTTCCCGCTTTGAATTGCAACAAAATACAAAAGGAATTGAGGATGAGGCAACAATTACATCACTTTTGTTGTTGTTGTTGTTTATTTAGAAAAAACGCTATTTAAAAAGGCCGTCTCAACCGTTATGATTGCCCGCTTTGGGAAGAAGGATGTTCTTTCAATTTAAAAGCATTTTATTTACATACATTACAGAGTTCATACACATTTTGACCAAAGAATTTCCATGACTTTAAAACCAAATTTCGATGACCAAAAATGTTGTGAAATCTCGGTGTAAAAATAAGGACAAATGAATGACAAGTTTGATTAAAAAGAATAAATATTTATATAAATGTTTATTCTTTTAAATCAAACTGCATAAATGAACATATGAATATAACAAATGTTCATGACTTTTGGGATTTCATTTTTTCAAGGACTTTTCCAGGCCTGGAAATAACCATTTTTATATTCCATGATTTTTCCAGGTTTTCCATGACTTTACGAACCCTGTAAATGATATGTAATAAAATAAAAAAGGGGACAATTCTTAAGGTTTTTCTATGAGCTACTTGTAATATTCTACGTTTATCTTGATTGTTTCTGGTTCATGAAAATAGGGAGAAAGTGTAGTATATATAAAAATAGCAAAAATTACAATAAAATTAATAAAAACAACAGATAATGAAATAGTGAGAAAATGTAGTATTTAAACTAACAATGACAATTACAAAGCAGTACATACCGGGTTAATAAACATATAAATATAACAACATTTCCATGACTTTTTCAAAACTTTTGCTATTATATTTATTTCAATGACTTTTTCAAGCCTGAAAAAAAAACATTTTAAAATTCCATTTTTTTTTACCGTATGAACCCTGCTTTACATTTTCTGAAACAAAGTGACAGAAAATGCAGAAAACAAAAAGAAAGCTTCTCTGTGTTGCTCCTCAAACCTTGTACTTCCTCTTCCCGGTCTCGCTGATGACGCAGATGTGCTGAGAGAGGAAAACACAAAATCAGGCGCGTGTGTAATTTCAACGTTAAGATTTCAACTCCAGAAATGTTTTCAAACTTCGTCCGAGGACATTGACGTTCGGGGCGAGAGGAAAAATATTAGTTTAAGATCTCCCTGCCCTGCGGGGAATTCCAGCACGTTCTCCATGTGCCGTATACCACGGAAAAAAAATAATAACAGATGAAGCTTGCAATCACTTTTTTGAAAAGCAGGCGAGGTAATCAAAGATATGACACGTTCATTAATCTCACCCTGGGGCGTCCCGGGGGTTCAACCCATATTTCTTTCTGCAGGATAAGGACAGATAAGAGGGGAAGCTTTGACTCGATAAAGAGAGCCTGTAACCTCCACATTCCACAGCCCCCCCCTTCAAACTTTCGTAATGAACACCAACCCCCTCAAACATGGACAGGACACACACACACACAAAGAGTTGTACAGTACATACATTACACACACACACACACACACACACACAAAGCTATGGGAGTCGGTCCTGGCTTAGTGTTTGGCATGAGTCAGAGGTCAATTTGAGGCCACGTCTTTTGCAGATATGAAAATGACAAAGTTCACATAAGTTTGCACTTACTAATTTCGGGCTGAGAAATCTGGCATGAAATAGCGTGTCATCGGGGGTGCGGCAAAAAGAAAATAGAGGAGAGGTTGCGCTCCCGGCTCAAAGCTCGGCGGAGGTGTGAGACGGGTGTAAACAGTCCGAGGAGGAGAGGCAGCGGCGGGAAAGGCCGGACGCACTTCTCAGGAGAAGAAGGAGGCGGGACTTCTCCTTCAACATGGTGGATGAATGAAAGGAATAAGAGAGGAAATGGCGTCAGTTGTTCTACCTGCACTCCCATGTGCTAGCTGCTAGCATACCAACATGTCACCGCGAAATGTTATGCTGCGTTCACGCAGAAAGCGTTGCGAAATCTTAGCGCGAGTAGATCCCATAAGCAAAGTCAATGTACAGACGTGAATGGTTGCGAATGACGCAACTTGCGCGACGTGAAAAATTCGCTTCATTCGCCTCGAGTTGAAATATTTACATTTTGCCGAAAAAGTTGCGAAAGCCAATCGGCGTTGAGCTGCTCCGCCGTTGGTGAATCTAACTTCTGCTCTAGTGGAGCTGAAGAGACATTCAGACGTAGAGGGGAAAGTCACCGAGCCGTGTGAGCCTACGGGTGATGTCATGTATAAATATATATATTTATATATATATATTATATTAATGTTATGAACCCAAACACGAGGGCGGTAGATGGCGTCTGTGGGACGTCCTCAACAAGTATGAAGCAGAACTAGTGGTTAGTTCTTCATGGTGAATCAAGGAGATGATAACTGTTTCCACGGAGTAAAGCCACAGAGATAAGCCCCGCCCTCTCTGAGGCGCGAAAAGCCACAAACTCGGGATTAGAGATTGTCCCTTTTAACTTTGTTTACTTTGCGTTTTATCTTCTTTTTTCCTTTCTTTTTCATGGCAAATGAATTTCACTCGAAATACGACACCGTCAATAACTGGATGATTCGTGAACCGGAGGTTTCAAACACATCGCGAATGGGTTTGAGCTGCTTGGCCTCACCTGGGCGTAAAGCCTTCTACCTGTCGGGGGAGTTCAGGTTTCAGGGAGAGGAAGTGATTCTATTTGATTCGCTGCGTTTACCCCCCTCCACTCCCTCCCCCCCTTTCATCCCTTTCTCTCTCGACTCTTCAAAAAAAAGGTCATGCGCTCATGTGTGTGTGTGTGTGTGTGTGTGTGTGCAGGTGACTTACGCTCAGGTCGCGGAAGTATTTGTTGTAGTCCAAGGCGTAACCCACCACGAAGTGGTTCGGGATTTCGAATCCGACATCTGGAACCCGAAAGTTTTTCAAGAGAATCAGGATGCGTGTAAATCAAGACCGAGATTTAAACTGTGATGACGTAAGAACAAACATTTAAGATCTTAAAGACACGCGGCAAAGCTCCCCGGATCACTTGGGATCAACCCTGAGTTTACCGAGGTGGGGTCGAGTTCAATGGAACTCGTATTTTTGGGTTCTGGACCAACGGGTGAACGTTTCCGCCGCTTACGTCCACGCCGTCATTGTTTCGGTCATTTCGTCTCCGGATCGGAGATGATGCTGAACACATGTCAGAGAACCAGAACCGCCCGCTGCACCTGATCCACTGCCGCGCACGGCAGAACATTCCAGATGTGGGACGAGTGGAGAGCGATTATGCCATCGAAGAACCATTCTGGTTCCACAAAGAACTTTTCAAATCAGGGGTCTTTAAAGAACCATTTCCTTCAATAGTTCAACAAAGAACCTATAAAGGTGTCTCAAAAACCTTCAAACCAGGGTTCTTTAAAGAACCATTTCTTTTAAGAGTTCTTCAAAGAACCTATAATGGTGCCTCAAATAACCTTTAAAAAATGGTTCTTGAAGGCGCCATTTTTGGTTCCACAAAGAACCTTTCAAACCAGGGTTCTTTAGAGAACCATTTCCTTAAGTAGTTCTTCAAATAACCTATATAAGTCTCTCAAAGAACCTTTAAAAAATGGTTCTTTAAGGCACCATGTCTGGTTCCACAAAGAACCTTTCAAACCAGGGTTCTTTAGAGAACCAGTTCTTCAAAAAACCTAGAAAGGTATTTTAAAGAACCTTAAAAAATGGTTCTTTAAGGCATCATTTCTGGTTCCACAAAGAATCTTTCAAACCAGGGTTCTTAAGAGAACAATTTCCTTTAAGAGTTCCTTAAATAACCTATAAAGATGTTTCAAAGAACCTTTAAGAAATGGTTCTTTAAGGCACCATTTGTGGTTCCACAAAGAACCTTTAAAACCAGGTTAAAGAACCATTTCCTTAAATAGTTCTTCAAAAGACCGAGAAAGGTATTAAGGAAATGGTTCTTTAAGGCATCATTTCTGGTTCCACAAAGAATCTTTCTAACCAGGGTTCTTTAAGGAACCATTTACTTTAAGAGTTCCTTAAATAACCTATATAAGTCTCTCAAAGAACCTTTAAAAAATGGTTATTTAAGGCACCATGTCTGGTTCCACAAAGAACCTTTCAAACCAGGGTTCTTTAAAGAACCATTTCCTTAAAGAGTTCTTCAAAGAACCTATAAAGGTGTCTCAAACTAAAAATGGTTCTTCAGTAGGTGATGGTTCTTCGTAGAACCACAAAGCCTTTTAAAAAACCACTTAAGAACCATTATTTTTCTGTGTATACTTACAGTCCATCAGGTTGTCGGCCATGTTCGGGACCCTCTTCACCAACAGACTGAAACACACGAAACACAAGAGTTAATTCCCACAATGCAACAGTGCAGAGCTGCAAGTGTTCTGAATTATCTTGTTTTACTGTGGAAGAAAAAAATGTCACTGTGAGAAACACCAAAGTGAGAACTGACATTCAAGGCAGCATGCCAGCACTGTGGAGAGGAACATGTGAAGAGAGGAACATGTGGAGAGAGGAACATGTGGAGAGAGGAACATGTGGAGAGAGGAACATGTGGAGAGGAACATGTGGAGAGAGGAACATGTGGAGAGAGGAACATGTGAAGAGAGGAACATGTGGAGAGAGGAACATGTGAAGAGAGGAACATGTGGAGAGAGGAACATGTGAAGAGGAACATGTGAAGAGAGGAACATGTGGAGAGGAACATGTGAAGAGAGGAACATGTGAAGAGAGGAACATGTGAAGAGGAACATGTGGAGAGGAACATGTGAGAGAGGAACATGTGAGAGAGGAACATGTGGAGAGAGGAACATGTGAGAGAGGAACATGTGAGAGAGGAACATGTGAGAGAGGAACATGTGAGAGAGGAACATGTGGAGAGAGGAACATGTGGAGAGAGGAACATGTGAGAGAGGAACATGTGAGAGGAACATGTGGAGAGAGAACATGTGAAGAGAGGAACATGTGGAGAGAGGAACATGTGAGAGAGGAACATGTGGAGAGAGGAACATGTGAGAGAGGAACATGTGAGAGAGGAACATGTGGAGAGGAACATGTGGAGAGAGGAACATGTGAGAGAGGAACATGTGGAGAGAGGAACATGTGAAGAGAGGAACATGTGAGAGAGGAACATGTGGAGAGAGGAACATGTGAGAGAGGAACATGTGAGAGAGGAACATGTGGAGAGAGGAACATGGAGAGAGGAACATGTGGAGAGGAACATGTGGAGAGAGGAACATGTGAGAGAGGAACATGTGAGAGAGGAACATGTGAGAGAGGAACATGGAGAGAGGAACATGTGGAGAGAGGAACATGTGGAGAGAGGAACATGTGGAGAGAGGAACATGTGAAGAGGAACATGTGGAGAGAGGAACATGTGAAGAGGAACATGTGGAGAGAGGAACATGTGAAGAGAGGAACATGTGGAGAGAGGAACATGTGGAGAGAGGAACATGGAGAGAGGAACATGTGGAGAGGAACATGTGGAGAGAGAACATGTGAAGAGAGGAACATGTGAGAGAGGAACATGTGGAGAGGAACATGTGAGAGAGGAACATGTGGAGAGAGGAACATGTGGAGAGAGGAACATGTGGAGAGGAACATGTGAAGAGAGGAACATGGAGAGAGGAACATGTGGAGAGAGGAACATGTGAGAGAGGAACATGTGAGAGAGGAACATGTGAAGAGAGGAACATGTGGAGAGAGGAACATGTGGAGAGAGGAACATGTGGAGAGAGGAACATGTGGAGAGAGGAACATGTGGAGAGAGGAACATGTGGAGAGAGGAACATGTGGAGAGAGGAACATGTGAAGAGGAACATGTGGAGAGAGGAACATGTGAAGAGGAACATGTGGAGAGGAACATGTGGAGAGAGGAACATGTGGAGAGGAACATGTGAAGAGAGGAACATGTGGAGAGAGGAACATGTGAAGAGAGGAACATGTGGAGAGAGGAACATGTGGAGAGGAACATGTGAAGAGAGGAACATGTGGAGAGAGGAACATGTGAAGAGAGGAACATGTGGAGAGGAACATGTGAAGAGAGGAACATGTGGAGAGAGGAACATGTGGAGAGAGGAACATGTGAAGAGAGGAACATGTGGAGAGAGGAACATGTGGAGAGAGAAACATGTGGAGAGGAACATGTGAGAGGAACATGTGGAGAGAGGAACATGTGAAGAGAGGAACATGTGGAGAGAGGAACATGTGAAGAGAGGAACATGTGGAGAGAGGAACATGTGGAGAGAGGAACATGTGAAGAGAGGAACATGTGGAGAGAGGAACATGTGGAGAGAGGAACATGTGGAGAGAGGAACATGTGGAGAGAGGAACATGTGGAGAGAGGAACATGTGAAGAGAGGAACATGTGAAGAGAGGAACATGTGGAGAGAGGAACATGTGGAGAGAGGAACATGTGAAGAGAGGAACATGTGGAGAGGAACATGTGAGAGAGGAACATGTGAGAGAGGAACATGTGGAGAGAGGAACATGTGAGAGAGGAACATGTGAGAGAGGAACATGTGGAGAGGAACATGTGAAGAGAGGAACATGTGAGAGAGGAACATGTGGAGAGGAACATGGAGAGAGGAACATGTGGAGAGAGGAACATGTGGAGAGAGGAACATGTGGAGAGAGGAACATGTGGAGAGAGGAACATGTGGAGAGGAACATGTGGAGAGGAACATGTGAGAGAGGAACATGTGAAGAGAGGAACATGTCGAGAGAGGAACATGTGGAGAGAGGAACATGTGAAGAGAGGAACATGTGAAGAGGAACATGTGAAGAGAGGAACATGTGAAGAGAGGAACATGTGGAGAGAGGAACATGTGGAGAGAGGAACATGTGGAGAGAGGAACATGTGGAGAGGAACATGTGGAGAGAGGAACATGTGGAGAGAGGAACATGTGAAGAGAGGAACATGTGGAGAGAGGAACATGTGGAGAGAGGAACATGTGGAGAGAGGAACATGTGGAGAGAGGAACATGTGGAGAGGAACATGTGGAGAGAGGAACATGTGGAGAGAGGAACATGTGAGAGAGGAACATGTGAAGAGGAACATGTGGAGAGAGGAACATGTGGAGAGAGGAACATGTGAGAGAGGAACATGTGGAGAGAGGAACATGTGAGAGAGGAACATGTGGAGAGAGGAACATGTGGAGAGAGAACATGTGAGAGAGGAACATGTGAAGAGAGGAACATGTGGAGAGAGGAACATGTGAAGAGAGGAACATGTGGAGAGAGGAACATGTGGAGAGGAACATGTGGAGAGAGGAACATGTGGAGAGAGGAACATGTGGAGAGGAACATGTGGAGAGAGGAACATGTGGAGAGAGGAACATGTGAAGAGAGGAACATGTGGAGAGAGGAACATGTGGAGAGAGGAACATGTGGAGAGAGGAACATGTGGAGAGAGGAACATGTGAGAGAGGAACATGTGAAGAGAGGAACATGTGGAGAGAGGAACATGTGGAGAGAGGAACATGTGAAGAGAGGAACATGTGGAGAGAGGAACATGTGGAGAGAGGAACATGTGGAGAGAGGAACATGTGGAGAGGAACATGTGGAGAGGCACATGGAGAGAGGAACATGTGGAGAGAGGAACATGTGGAGAGAGGAACATGTGGAGAGAGGAACATGTGAAGAGAGGAACATGTGGAGAGAGGAACATGTGGAGAGAGGAACATGTGGAGAGAGGAACATGTGGAGAGAGGAACATGTGAAGAGAGGAACATGTGGAGAGAGGAACATGTGAAGAGGAACATGTGGAGAGAGTAACATGTGAGAGAGGAACATGTGAGAGAGGAACATGTGGAGAGAGGAACATGTGAGAGAGGAACATGTGGAGAGAGACATGTGGAGAGGAACATGTGGAGAGGAACATGTGAGAGAGGAACATGTGGAGAGAGGAACATGTGAAGAGAGGAACATGTGGAGAGAGGAACATGTGAAGAGAGGAACATGTGGAGAGGAACATGTGAAGAGAGGAACATGTGAAGAGGAACATGTGGAGAGGAACATGTGAAGAGGAACATGTGAGAGAGGAACATGTGGAGAGAGGAACATGTGAGAGGAACATGTGGAGAGAGGAACATGTGAGAGAGGAACATGTGAAGAGAGGAACATGTGGAGAGGAACATGTGGAGAGGAACATGTGGAGAGAGGAACATGTGGAGAGAGGAACATGTGAGAGAGGAACATGTGGAGAGAGGAACATGTGAGAGAGGAACATGTGGAGAGAGGAACATGTGGAGAGAGGAACATGTGAGAGAGGAACATGTGGAGAGAGGAACATGTGGAGAGAGGAACATGTGAGAGAGGAACATGTGAGAGAGGAACATGTGGAGAGAGGAACATGTGGAGAGGAACATGTGAGAGAGGAACATGTGAGAGAGGAACATGTGGAGAGAGGAACATGTGAGAGAGGAACATGGAGAGAGGAACATGTGGAGAGGAACATGTGAGAGAGGAACATGTGGAGAGAGGAACATGTGAAGAGAGGAACATGTGGAGAGAGGAACATGTGGAGAGGAACATGTGAGAGGAACATGTGAGAGAGGAACATGTGAGAGAGGAACATGTGGAGAGGAACATGTGGAGAGGAACATGTGAGAGGAACATGTGGAGAGGAACATGTGAGAGGAACATGTGGAGAGGAACATGTGAAGAGAGGAACATGTGGAGAGAGGAACATGTGAGAGAGGAACATGGAGAGAGAGGAACATGGAGAGAGGAACATGTGAGAGAGGAACATGTGAGAGAGGAACATGGAGAGGAACATGTGAGAGAGGAACATGTGGAGAGAGGAACATGTGGAGAGGAACATGTGGAGAGAGGAACATGGAGAGGAACATGTGAGAGGAACATGTGAGAGGAACATGTGGAGAGGAACATGTGGAGAGGAACATGTGAGAGAGGAACATGTGGAGAGGAACATGTGGAGAGAGGAACATGTGAAGAGAGGAACATGTGAGAGAGGAACATGTGAAGAGAGGAACATGTGGAGAGGAACATGTGGAGAGGAACATGTGAGAGAGGAACATGTGGAGAGAGGAACATGTGGAGAGAGGAACATGTGGAGAGAGGAACATGTGAAGAGAGGAACATGTGAAGAGAGGAACATGTGGAGAGAGGAACATGTGGAGAGAGGAACATGTGAAGAGAGGAACATGTGGAGAGGAACATGTGGAGAGGAACATGTGGAGAGAGGAACATGTGGAGAGAGGAACATGTGAAGAGGAACATGTGGAGAGAGGAACATGTGGAGAGGAACATGGAGAGAGGAACATGTGAAGAGAGGAACATGTGGAGAGAGGAACATGTGAAGAGAGGAACATGTGGAGAGAGGAACATGTGAAGAGGAACATGTGAAGAGGAACATGTGGAGAGGAACATGTGGAGAGAGGAACATGTGTAGAGGAACATGTGAAGAGAGGAACATGTGGAGAGAAACATGTGGAGAGGAACATGTGGAGAGAGGAACATGTGAAGAGAGGAACATGTGGAGAGGAACATGTGGAGAGGAACATGTGAAGAGAGGAACATGTGGAGAGAGGAACATGTGGAGAGAGGAACATGTGAAGAGAGGAACATGTGAAGAGAGGAACATGTGAGAGAGGAACATGTGAGAGAGGAACATGTGGAGAGAGGAACATGTGGAGAGAGGAACATGTGAAGAGGAACATGTGAGAGAGGAACATGTGGAGAGAGGAACATGTGGAGAGAGAGGAACATGTGGAGAGGAACATGTGGAGAGGAACATGGAGAGAGGAACATGTGGAGAGAGGAACATGTGGAGAGAGGAACATGTGGAGAGAGGAACATGTGAGAGAGGAACATGTGGAGAGAGGAACATGTGAGAGAGGAACATGTGGAGAGAGGAACATGTGAGAGAGGAACATGTGGAGAGAGGAACATGTGAGAGAGGAACATGTGAGAGAGGAACATGTGGAGAGAGGAACATGTGGAGAGGAACATGTGGAGAGGAACATGAGAGAGGAACATGTGAGAGAGGAACATGTGAGAGAGAACATGTGGGAGAGGAACATGTGGAGAGGAACATGTGAAGAGAGGAACATGTGGAGAGGAACATGGAGAGGAACATGTGGAGAGGAACATGTGAGAGAGGAACATGTGAGAGGAACATGGAGAGAGGAACATGTGAGAGAGGAACATGTGAGAGGAACATGAGAGGAACATGGAGAGGAACATGTGGAGAGAGGAACATGTGAGAGAGGAACATGTGAGAGGAACATGTGAGAGAGGAACATGTGGAGAGAGGAACATGTGGAGAGGAACATGTGAGAGGAACATGTGGAGAGGAACATGTGAGAGGAACATGTGGAGAGGAACATGTGAAGAGAGGAACATGTGAGAGGAACATGTGGAGAGAGGAACATGTGAAGAGAGAACATGAGAGAGGAACATGTGGAGAGGAACATGTGAAGAGAGGAACATGTGAGAGAACATGTGAGAGGAACATGTGGAGAGGAACATGTGGAGAGAGGAACATGTGGAGAGGAACATGGAGAGGAACATGTGGAGAGAGGAACATGTGGAGAGGAACATGTAGAGAACATGTGAGAGGAACATGTGAAGAGGAACATGTGAAGAGAGGAACATGTGGAGAGGAACATGTGGAGAGAGGAACATGTGAGAGAGGAACATGTGGAGAGAGGAACATGTGAGAGGAACAGAGAGAGGAACATGTGGAGAGAGGAACATGTGAAGAGAGGAACATGTGGAGAGAGGAACATGTGAAGAGAGGAACATGTGGAGAGAGGAACATGTGGAGAGAGAAACATGTGGAGAGAGGAACATGTGAAGAGGAACATGTGGAGAGGAACATGTGAAGAGAGGAACATGTGGAGAGAGGAACATGTGAAGAGGAACATGTGGAGAGAGGAACATGTGAAGAGGAACATGTGAAGAGGAACATGTGAAGAGAGGAACATGTGGAGAGAGGAACATGTGGAGAGAGGAACATGTGGAGAGAGAAACATGTGGAGAGGAACATGTGGAGAGAGGAACATGTGAAGAGGAACATGTGGAGAGAGGAACATGTGGAGAGAGGAACATGTGGAGAGAGGAACATGTGAAGAGAGGAACATGTGGAGAGAGGAACATGTGAAGAGAGGAACATGTGAAGAGAGGAACATGTGGAGAGAGGAACATGTGAAGAGAGGAACATGTGGAGAGGAACATGTGAAGAGAGGAACATGTGAAGAGGAACATGTGGAGAGGAACATGTGAAGAGAGGAACATGTGGAGAGAGGAACATGTGGAGAGAGGAACATGTGAAGAGAGGAACATGTGAAGAGGAACATGTGAAGAGAGGAACATGTGGAGAGAGGAACATGTGGAGAGAGGAACATGTGGAGAGAGGAACATGTGAAGAGAGGAACATGTGGAGAGAGGAACATGTGGAGAGGAACATGTGGAGAGAGGAACATGTGGAGAGAGGAACATGTGAAGAGAGGAACATGTGGAGAGAGGAACATGTGGAGAGAGGAACATGTGAAGAGAGGAACATGTGGAGAGAGGAACATGTGAAGAGAGGAACATGTGGAGAGAGGAACATGTGAAGAGAGGAACATGTGGAGAGAGGAACATGTGGAGAGGAACATGTGGAGAGAGGAACATGTGGAGAGAGGAACATGTGGAGAGGAACATGTGAAGAGAGGAACATGTGGAGAGAGGAACATGTGGAGAGAGGAACATGTGAAGAGAGGAACATGTGGAGAGAGGAACATGTGAAGAGAGGAACATGTGAAGAGAGGAACATGTGGAGAGGAACATGTGAAGAGAGGAACATGTGGAGAGAGGAACATGTGAAGAGAGGAACATGTGGAGAGAGGAACATGTGGAGAGAGGAACATGTGGAGAGAGGAACATGTGAAGAGAGGAACATGTGGAGAGAGGAACATGTGAAGAGAGGAACATGTGGAGAGAGGAACATGTGAAGAGAGGAACATGTGGAGAGAGGAACATGTGGAGAGAGGAACATGTGAAGAGAGGAACATGTGAAGAGGAACATGTGGAGAGAGGAACATGTGAAGAGGAACATGTGAAGAGGAACATGTGGAGAGAGGAACATGTGAAGAGGAACATGTGGAGAGAGGAACATGTGAAGAGGAACATGTGGAGAGGAACATGTGAAGAGAGGAACATGTGAAGAGAGGAACATGTGGAGAGAGGAACATGTGAAGAGAGGAACATGTGGAGAGAGGAACATGTGAAGAGAGGAACATGTGAAGAGGAACATGTGGAGAGAGGAACATGTGAAGAGAGGAACATGTGGAGAGAGGAACATGTGAAGAGAGGAACATGTGGAGAGAGGAACATGTGAAGAGAGGAACATGTGGAGAGAGGAACATGTGGAGAGAGGAACATGTGAAGAGAGGAACATGTGAAGAGGAACATGTGGAGAGAGGAACATGTGAAGAGGAACATGTGGAGAGAGGAACATGTGGAGAGAGGAACATGTGGAGAGAGGAACATGTGAAGAGAGGAACATGTGGAGAGAGGAACATGTGGAGAGAGGAACATGTGGAGAGAGGAACATGTGGAGAGAGGAACATGTGAAGAGAGGAACATGTGGAGAGAGGAACATGTGAAGAGAGAAAAACATTCAGTAAAAACATTTTTTTAAATCACCTTTTAGAGTTTCAACAGTCGCTGCATTGTCCCCGAGGGAAATCACATTTCTGACGGATGGTTTCCACGGCGACGCCGTTGGCAGCGTCTTCAGAGCCGTGACACACACACACACACACAGAACAACGCGCTCTCTGCTCGCCAGCGATCAACATGTGTGTGTGTGCGGCGAGCAGAACGTCTCCGTGAGTGTCCGGGCGGCGGCGCACACTTTCCCCTCGCCGCAGGGCTTCAAGGGACCCCTTGTTCCCTCGGCCCGGCCGGTGTGTATGGGGCTCTTTGTGAGGCCCCTGGAGAGCAGCTCTGGGTTTTGGGGGGGGGGGGGGGGGCCGGGCGGCTGGAGAGAGAAAGCAGGCCAACGTTCCCCCGCTGTACACCTGAGACACACTGCGGCCACACAGCGGCTTCAAGGTGTGGAAAGCGGCATTTACAGTTTACAGTTCCCCTTCAGGTCCGTACGCTCATGGAAAACCGGGAATAGTATATGGAATGTTTTGAAATGGTTATTTACAGGCCTGGAAAAAGTTTTGAAAAAACAACAAAATGGAAAAGTCATGGGCATTTGTTATATTCATATGTTCATCTACGCTTTATATACTGTATGCTTGGGAATTCTCATTGCTATTTTAAATACTGGATGTTATCACTTTTTGTATTATCTATTGTTTTTATTAATTAGTTATTTTTTTGTGTAGCTTCTACGATACTTTAATTACCTTCGCATTGAAAATGCGGAAGGTAATGTTTTGATCGCCGTGTATTTATTTATTTGTATGCGTGTTACTCGCATAACTCAACAAGTATTAAACCGAATCGCATGAAATTTGGTGGGATGATTGGTTATTATCCGGGGACCATTTGATTAGATTTTGGGATCGATCGGGTCAAAGGTCAAGGTCATGGAAAGGTCAACATCTTCTTTTTACCATAGCACGGTCAATTTTTATCCAATTGGCATGCAACTTAATGCCAAAATGTTCATAATTCAATGCCCAATCCTGTGATAGGCGAAGGTATGCGCTCTACCGAGTGCCCGTTCTAGTTATGTAATGTAAAGCTTCTTTGACTTTGAATTACACCCGAGATTTCACAACATTTTTGGTCATGGAAAACCTGGAAAAGTCATGGAATTTTTAAATGGTTATTTCCAGGCTTGGAAAAAGTCTTGAAGAAACAAAAAAATCCAACGTTTTGGAAAAGTCATGGAAATGTGTTATATTCATATGTTCATCTACGCGTTATATACTGTATGCTTTGGAATTCTCATTGCTATTTTAAATACTACATTTACTCACTTTTTTCATTATCTACTGTTTTTATTGATTTTATTGTAATTTAGTTATTTTTATTGTGTAGCTTCTAGGATGCATTAATTATGTGATGTAAAGCGTCTTTGAGTACTTTGAAAAGCGCGATAAAAATGTAATATATTATTATTATTATTTTTACACTCGAGATTTCTAGAAATCTTTGGTCATGGAAAACCAGGAAAAGATATGGAATTTTTTGTAATTGTTGTTTTCCAGGCCTGGAAAAAGTCCTAGAAAACCGATAAGTTTTTTGGAAAAATGATGGGATTGTGTTGACGTTGAGTTTTAAATAATGAATACGCTTTTTAAAGAATGACACTCAAAATATAAGCCGGCATACGCTCTCATAAATGTTTATTCTTTTAATCAAACTGTCGTCTCTCATTCATTTGTGTCAGTTCAGGTTATTTACTGCGTGTTTTGTAATGATCATCGTCTCGTGACCTTCAGGCGGCGTATGAACATGTGGCGCTCACGTCAACGGCGCTCCGAGCTTTAAGCGGCAGTAAAGCTGCACATGTAAACATAAATACTCAGATTACCATAATAACCCCCGGATTAGGACGGCAGGAAGCAGCGCGCCGACACAGCGCTGACCTGTGTCTGCGCCGCCATGACGACCCACACAGAAACATGAAGGAGCCGTCAGGAACCGAAAATGGTTCTTCAGAGTGATGCCACAGAAGAACCATTTGTGGTTCCACAGAGAACCTTTCAAACCAGGGTTCTTTAAAGAACCATTTCCTTCAAGAGTTCTTCAAAGAACCTATAAAGGTGTCTCAAAGAACCTTAGAAAAACATGGTTCTTTAAGGCACCATTGTTGGTTTCACAAAGAACTTTTCAAACCAGGGTTCTTTAAAGAACCATTTCCTTAAAGAGTTCTTCAAAGAACCTATAAAGGTGTCCCAAAAGAACCTTTAAAACATGGTTCTTTAAGGCACCATTTCTGGTTCCACGAAGAACCTTTCAAACCAGGGTTCTTTAAAGAACCATTTCCCTAAAGAGTTCTTCAAAGAACCTATAAAGGTGTCTCAAAGAACCTTAGAAAAACATGGTTCTTTCAGGCACCATTATTGGTTTCACAAAGAACTTTTCAAACCAGGGTTCTTTAAATAACCATTTCCTTCAAGAGTTCTTCAAAGAACCTATAAAGGTGTCTCAAAGAACCTTCAAAACATGGTTCTTTAAGGCACCATTTCTGGTTCCACGAACAACCTTTCAAACCAGGGTTCTTTGAAGAACCATTTCTTTCAATAGTTCTTCAAAGAGCCTATAAAAGTGTCTCAAAAGAACCTTTAAAAAATGGTTCTTGAAGGCACCATTTCTGGTTCCACAAACAACATTTCAAACCAGAGTTCTTTAAAGAACCATTTCCTCCCGCTGACCTTTTGACCCCGGGGTGAGAATTTATCTTAATACGAGCCGACGGCTCAGTTTCAAAATGCAAACATCGGTTTTATTTTTTAAAGCAAACACTTTTTTGGGGCATATTGAAGGAAGAGGGGACCGCTGTGAGGAGAAAGGGGTGTGGCCTGTCCCAGGCCGTGTTTTTGGGGGCGATGAAACGTGTTTGCATATTAATCAAGAATATAAAAGAGCGAGGGGTCTCTCCGTTCTCTCACAATGAATCAGAATGACAAAGAGCGTGTTAAATGTGTTGACGCGCACCTTCCCACGCACGAAGGACAAGTCTCGGCTCCCGATGATGTGCAGCTCCTCGGTCGATTGGTCGTTCTGGGGAGGGGGGGGGGGGGACAAACAAGGTCAGAGACGTCCTCATCGAGGTCATCGAGGTCACGTAGGACATGTCCGCGGGTCAGGAGGAGAGTCATTGCACGAGGACAATGAGCGTCGAGTATCAGCCTGAACATAAACAAAGACAGACTCTCTCCCTCGGGGAGCGAAACGGCTTTGAAGCCACACATGCATCACTGGGGGGGGGGGGGGGGGGGTCACATGATCGACTCCCGGTGCCATCGGTCAGACACTGACCACCAGCTTTGAGATGCTTTTCATGCTTTTATTTACAGCCTAACTCCTCTTAAGGGATGTTTTTTTCTTCATATTAATGTATTTATTATTTGTAAGTAACAGGTTTGTTTTGCTCTTTTTTCTTCTTCTTTTTAAGTACATTGTGTTTGTATCTGTCGATCTGGGCGGCGAGCTGCTGCACACAACCGTCCTGCCAGGCGTTGTTAATAAAGTTGCATTGAATTCATATGAATTGTTACTTGTTATGAAGCCCTGTCAACTGGTGTACTCGGCGTGTTTAGTCGTATTCGGTGGTAAACACATCCCACCGGCTGCCTTTAAGCTCGGGATATTATAACAAGTTTGGTTTAAATGTCCAAGCGAGACGAAAAAATAATAATAATATCCATAATTAAATGAAATCCAACTCTTACAACAGAAACGGTGGATCCTCCCAGGGCTCCAACGGGGGGGAGAGAAGGAATGTGACCACATGCGGAGAGGAATGTAAATCACGTCGCTTTGGACGTCCTCCAAAAACACACAGAAGAATAACAAGTGGCGGCGGAGCCAAGCGACATCATTGTAAACATCACGATATCATGACCGGCTTTATGCGTTCCAGGTGTTAGACGGGGGTCACACGGCCGTTTCTCCTGGCAGAGGCCAGGGCACCTATCAGGGGAGAGCGACATCTATTGGCCGAGCTGAAGTAGGACGTCGTGGGACGATATAACATGGAGGAGTGTTACTGGTGCTTGGTGGATGTTGGAATGTAAGTAAGGATTATTTATTTTATAAATACACTACCGGTCAAAAAACACCTACTTTTTTCCAGTTTTTATTGAAATTTACACAGTTTAATTTCTTAATCTACTCTGAAATTAAAGCATGGAACAAATTGGAGATAATAATAAAAAAATAGAGATTAAAAAAATAAATATTGGACATATATAAAAAAAATATTGGACATAAAAAGAAAAATATTAGAGATAAAAATAAAAAAAAATCATGGAATCTTTTTGTTTGACAAAATGCAATCTACATTTTTGACTTATCAAAGTTGCCACCGTGTGCAGACATAACAGCCGAACACACTCGTGAATTCTTACAATGGAAATCAAATATTGTAATATTCTCAAGCTGGAAACAATAACAAATATATATTCATAACTAACTAAATTTATTGATTTGTGTCAGTTAAATTTCTGTGGATTGAAAAACCAAAACATCAACTAATCATTTCAGCAGTACGTCATAAAAACAGCTGAATAAAAAAATAAAAATGTTAAGGTAAGAATGAGGGGAGAAAAAGATGTAAATTGTAATATAGAAATATTATTATTATTATTAATATATCATATTTCATTGCAGGTCAGATATCTTGATCGGAAACAACCTCCCAGAGAGAAATAAAAAATAATAAGAATACACGTAAAAAAAAGGAGCACATAGTCCCACGCCTGCTGAATAATATATCGAGCAATATTATTTAGGGAGGAGTCAAATTTGAAGGAAAGAAACACATTTGCGGTGTTATTGATGAATATCAAACATAAAGTTCAGATCTACGCGCTGCCAGTCCCGGCTGTGCAGACATTGGTACAGCTGTCTATTGTAAATTATAATGGAACAAAAGATTGAATATAAAGTATTTGAGATATGCATGAGGACTGTTGACCCGTAGTGTCGCTCACCTTTCAGCTCAAAACATTTAACCATCATTCATGCTATACTGACTTAGAGGAAATAAAAAAGATTGAAAGTTCTTTGAATAAAACGACTTCAAGGAATTCATTCAGAGAAATACAAGCACGTTAAATAAATACACATCTTTGTGCTGAACATACCACGATTCCTCTTTTCATCCCGGCGTTGTCCATGTGTGGTTGTGGGGAGACAGGTAGAGGCCTTCAGTGGACACACACACACACACACACAGACACACACACCAAATATTGACGAGCTTTCCATCTTCGCTCTGACATGGGTTTTTTTTCTGTCCATTTTAACATAGTTCTCCCTTATTTTATTTGTTTTGTGTGTTTTTAATTGTCTTGTTAGTACTTGACTGCCTAAGAGTCTCCTGGATGAGGATATTCACTATTCTCACTTTTAATTGTTTGTGCACTGTTTGAAAAGTGTAAATATTGTATAAATATTGAATATGTAAAAGTAAGTTTTTAGGTTTGCTTTGTGACTATCTGCCTCTCGGGAATAGCCTCTTGGCTATAACTGAAATGTTTTTCTCCTTCTTGAAAGTGGTGTAGGATTATGTTAAATTCATGAAAAAGCAATAAAATAACAACAAATCGTGTGGAAAATGGTGCGAGAAATAATTTAAAAAAAATAAAACTGAGGAAGATGTACCAGTTTTCAGCAGGAAGGGTCATAGGATGTATTTAGAACACATAATTCAAGCGCAGAAGAAGAGGAGGAGGAGGAGCGTCACATAATGAGGTCACATTCTGTCGTGTCAACTACACTTTCAACATTTCTATTCTATAAAAGTGTTTCGTTACTTACAGTTTCGATGTCTTCTTCTTTGCCGGCGACGAGAGGAGCAAGAGGAGCGTCTGGGAGAGGAGGAGGAGACGTCCTGACCGAGGGACCACGCTCCGGTCATTTGTCGTGGACAATTGACGAGATAATCGGACGCATGTGACGCTCCGCCGGCTCGAGGCCGCAGCAAAGGGAGGTTTAAGAAAATAAGATAAAACATGTGACGACTAATATTTCGCTCACTTCCACCGCAGTCGTTTTTTTAAAAATTCAGTTTTAATTCAATTGATTTTTAAAGTTGTTCCTTCCAACAACAAAAAAATCAGTGAGAAGGTGAAAAGAAAGAAAAAAAGGGATAAAGATACATTTATTTTTTGATTTAAGATGTAATATTTCTAAGATGTATATAGAGTTGTGGAGCTACACTTTTTTTTGCCTTTAAAATGAGAAACAGTACAACAAAAAAATACACATTTCTCCCTCCAAAGAATGCCAATAGTCCACCGAGAAATGCTTTTGAATGCTTATGAATTCACACGGTCATTCTGCATAATTCCTTAATTTGTAGTTCGCTGGGCTTCACAGTTTCATCTTTGTTCCATTGTTCATGTGACAGAGAGAATATGCGAGTAGACAGACGTCTGTTTAGCTCATGTGACATTTGGAGTGTGTGTGTGTGTGTGGTGTTTTCTTTCTCGAGACACACACAGGGCACCGCACAGCCGACTGACTCCAGTGTTTAATGTCCGGTTACTGTATGTAGATGGTCTTGAACCTCTCGAAGAGGTTGATGTCGCTCTCCAGCTGCTGCAGCTGCAGCTCCAGTTGGTCCCTGTGGGCTTTCTTGGACAGGTTGTCCGTGACGAACGAGAGGCTCTGGTACTGGTGGTGCAGCTTATCCCACGACTTCTTCAGGCCCTGCATGGTGGAGCCACAAAGGGAAACCCCGTGAGTACAATATAAGCAGCTCGGTATCATCCTGCTGTCGGGATAAAACACTGATCAAACAGCGGCGTTTATCTGGATTAAATAAGGAACTTTAGGAGCTAGTCAGACCTTTACATGTAATCTCCCTGAAATCCACCACTGAGGTGGGATCAGGGTAATCCTGATTTTTAGGATCAAACTGATCCAGATTTCCCACTAAAGTTTTGAAATAATCAACAGCAGTGTTTAATCCGGATCAAAGGTAGGATTGGATTACCAAATCTAAATCTGAATCTTCAGGATCAGATTTGTATTTAAATACCCGTTTTGGAGATCTGATCAGGATTTAATCCAATCCAGTAAGATTAATTTTGTGGGATCATTTTTAAATACCGGCCCCAGAAGACTAATGTCTCCTTCTGGATCCTCCTTCTTGTTTCCCTTAAATACATGTTTTGCTTCATTGACTCTTCAGTTCACCCTTGGCAGACTCCTGAGGGACTCCGTGTAACGGTGACTCTTCAGTTCACCCTTGGCAGACTCCTGAGGGACTCCGTGTAACGGTGACTCTTCTTGCATGAATAAATGATTTCATAGACAAGTTCTGGTTCTTCGATATTCTTAATCTCATTTTATAAAGACTTAACATTGGGTAGGGACAAATGTTGCCGTCACATCTGTGTCTTCACACTGTTTTACTTTTTCGTGATGCACCAATCGCCTCGTTGGGATTCCTTGCATGTACAATCACACCAATCAGTGTTGTGTGGGAGTACCTCGAGCGTGGCTCGCCGCTCCTCCTCCGTCAGGTGCTTCATGGCTCCCTGCTGCCGCTGTTCTGTCAGGAGGTCGTGGAGCTCCTCCTGCTCCCTCCGCTCTTTGTCATTGCGCTGCTGCAGGTACTCGGGTACTTCTCCGTATTGCTGCAGACAGGAAGTGGAAACGTACAGAGTGCAGTGGACCTAACGGAATATTCAATCAAGTCCCGCAGATAGATGACACACACAGACAAGCAATGGTTCTTAAATGGTTCTGCACTGTTGCATTGTGGGAATTAACTCTTGTGTTTCGTGTGTTTCAGTCTGTTGGTGAAGAGGGTCCCGAACATGGCTGACAACCTGACGGACTGTAAGTATACACAGAACAATAATGGTTCTTAAGTGGTTCTTTAAAAGGCTTTGTGGTTCTACGAAGAACCATCACCTACTGAAGAACATTTTTTTCGTTTGAGGCACCATTATAGGTTCTTTGAAGAACTCTTTAAGGAAATGATTCTTTAAAGAACCATGATTAGAAAGGTTCTTTGTGGAACCAGAAATGTGGCCTTAAAGAACCATTTTTTAACGTTCTTTGAGACACCTTTATAGGTTATTTGAATAACTATTTCAGTAAATTGTTCTTTAAAGAGCCCTAGTTTGAAAGGTTTGTTGTGCAACCAGAGATGGTGCCTTAAAGAACCATTTTTTAAAGATTCTTTGAGACACCATTATAGGTTTTTTGAAGAACTATTTAAGTAAATTGTTCTTTAAAGAACCCTAGTTAGAAAGGTTCTTTGTGCAACCAGAAATGGTTCTTCTGTGGCATCACTCTGAAGAACCATTTTTAGTTACAGATGCCACCTTCATTTTTCTGTTTGTATCATACAATAAAAAAGGGGACTATTCTTTACGGTTTTTCTATGAGCGACTTGTAAAATTCGATGTTTATCTTTATCGTTTCTTGTGTTTCTTGCGTGAAAGGAAAACCTTCTTCTTGATGTATTTGGGGACGAGTCCTGAGTTCTCAAGGAGCTGCTTGTGTCCGTTCCGGGTGTCCACGCAGGTCGGCCGGGGCTTCATGGGCACCGCCGTGGCCGTCCTTATGAAGTCTCTCGTGGTGTGGATGCCCATGGGCGGGATGTCCGTCTTCAAGGGAACCGCTGCTTTCTTCACGGTGCAGGTGTGACGCACGTCTTTGGAACACAGCGTTTCTGAAAGCGCAAACACAGACGTGAAGTTGAGACGACACAGAATCACCGCTCACAGACGAACCCACGCGGGGTTCGAACAGCCGACAGCAGAACTCACTTTGGGGCAATTTGGGCTCTTTGGAATGCTTCTTGAGGAATCTCTCTGGGGATGGAACCTCTACTTTCGCTGGCCCCATCGTCTTCATTGCATCCTTCGTTAACTTTTTCTCAAGAACAACTGTCGGCCTATACTTGGACATGTACCTTCAGTCGATGGAAAAATAGATAAATACATTGATAAATGACATGTACATTGTATTTACTCAGGCAAAAAATATATATACTTTGAAGTATTTAAAATATACTTAAAATGTCAATAGTGCATTGTCACGCTTTCACCTATTTTAAAAATTCAACTTTTAACAGACTTTAAAATAATTGGACTGCAGTATACTTTCAAGTAATATACTACAAGACAAATATACTTTAAGTATAAGTTCTGTGCACTTACTACTTAACTTGTACTAAGTATACTTTAGGTTTTTCCAATTTAGCACAAATATAAGTTGGGATTAAATACTATTTAATCACAATTTAAATATATTAAGTCCAACATTAGTTCAAAATAACACATAAGTATATATATGACTAGCAGGGCTTCAAGAATACTCAATAATGCTAAGAATAAATAAACTTAACATATTTATTTCTCACCTGTTTATCCAGTGCCAAATCACCATCTCAGGGCATTTTTCACCATACTATATAATTATTTGCAGTTACCAACCAATTTCATCACCAAAATGGTTTGCTATGCTACAGGTTACAATGTGGGGCCAAATTCCAAAGCTAGACTTGAGGTCATAATCTATCAATCAGACTTTTATTTCAGACTCAAGGTCCAAATAGTAGACACACTAAATAGAATACAAAATCACAAGTAAAATGTCATACTTTGCTTTCTATGTCTTATTATAGTTTGGGCAAAACCTTGGACACTAGTTACTGACTAGGTTAGTTGCTAGGTAACCCGAGTAGACTAGCTAACCTAGGTAGTTAGCAAGGTGAACGTGACGAGCTTACGTTATTTAACGATAGTCACGCTGACGTTACCTTTGCGAGGTTTGAGTATGAACCTCTTCCGTTGGGATCAGATTGTAGACGCTCTCTGGTGGATACACGACTCCAGACATGTTTAAGTTATTTTAAAACGAACTCGTTTGTTAACTTGGTCGAGATAACGGTCCTGTGGGTCACTAGTTAACCTAACTGTGTTTGTTTGTGTGAGAGCGCTGTGCCGGGCTGGTTGCTAGGCAACAGCGGGGATCGTACGTTGCATTTCCGGACAGTTGTAAAGTTAAATAACTAAATAATTTTAATTAATTAATTAACGTGTGTCTGATATGTAAAGTACACGCACTGTGTCTTGAATGTGGGGTACCTAGTCTATTCAAAAATATATATTTTAATTTACACGTCATTTTCTGGTGCGCCTTCGTCTTCTCGAAGCTTCATACATTTTGTCCCTCCGGGCTGGCCGTAGATGTTCGTGCTTACAGCAGCTTCACTTGTGTGCTACAGACGGTGCCGTGTTCCCGTTACAGCACCCAACATGCTTATTAACTAAACTCAAACATTCGTCGGCACGTGTAAAGTACGGAGACACAGCAGCGCACGTGAGTGTCTTGCGCGTTACGCTGTCACGTGTTATGACAAGTCACTACTGTCCTGACTGCAAAACACGTGCACAAGTTGGCACACTACTTTCACACAGCCTATGCTTGCAGCACATGTTCAAACACGTGACTGGTCAGCAGAATACAAGATTTGTAAAATATTTAAAAAAGTGTAACCGCTTTTTAAATGTCCCTTTTGTGAACAGGACGCTGTCATTCGCTGCCCCCTCAATGGCTTTGCTGAATGCCCTCCGAGCTGTCAGACGCTATCTGAGTCCCCTCTCAACATCTAAATCATGGCTCTCTACCAAAGGCTCCCTGCTGGGGGACAAGAACATCCTGCTCATGGGTGCTCCTGGCGCAGGGAAGACCACAGTGGGGAGGATCGTGGCCCGCCGACTGGGTCTGCCCATCATTGACGTCGACGACGACGTCTTGGAGGCGGCGTGGAAGATGCCCGTGGCGGCCAAGCTGGCGGCGGTGGGCGGAGAGCGTTTCCTGGAGGAAGAGGGCCAGGCCCTGTGCGGCTTCTCTGCCTCCGGGTGTGTCGTTTCCCTCACGGGTTCGAACCCCCTCCACGCCGCAGCGATGCGCCGCCTCAAAGACTCCGGAGTGGTCGTCTACCTGGACGTGGACGGCGAGGACATCGTGCGGAGACTCGCCGGGATGAAGGTGAACCGGATTGTGGGCCAGGAGGCGGGGGCGTCCGTGAGGGACATCCTGCGGCGCAGGAAGCCGTTTTACGAGAAGTGGCTCGACGTGCGGGTGCTGTGCGGCCGAGGGGCCGCGGCGGAGGAAGTGGCGGAGAAGGTGCTGGAGGCCGTGGAGAGGCACGGCGACCGCGCCGCCGACGCCTTCGTGTCCACCAGGAGCGCCGGCGAGGCACCGGCCCGCCCGAAGACGCACTTCAGCGACGCGGTCGTCGAGGGTCTCGCCGCCGACGGAGGCCTCTACGTTCCCAAAAGAGGCTTCCCGAGCGTGGACGCTGGCGAGTGGCTGAGGCTGGTTGACATGTCGTACCCGGAACGGGCGTCGGTGCTCCTGGAAAAGTGCATCCACCCGTCGGACGTCCCCGCGTCGGACCTGAGAGCGATGGTCTTCGAGGCGTACGGGTCCAACTTCTCCAGCGAGGCGGTGGCGCCGGTGAAACACCTGGAGCGCAACCAGTACGTCCAGGAGCTTTTCCACGGCCCCACCGCCTCGTTTAAAGACCTCGCCCTGCAGCTGATGCCCCGGCTCTTCGCCCACTGCCTCCCGCCCATGTGCAACTTCCTCGTCCTGGTGGCCACCTCCGGGGACACGGGCAGCGCGGCGCTCCACGGCTTCGGCGGCCTCGGCGCCGGCGCCGACCGGACCGGCGTGCTGGTGTTCTTCCCGGAGGAAGGCGTGAGCGAGACCCAGAAGCTCCAGATGACGGGCCGCCGGGAGGGCAACGCCAGGGCCGTCGGCGTGCGGTCCGACTTTGACTTCTGTCAGAGGAGCGTGAAGAGGATGTTCGGAGCGTCGGGGCTGACCGGGCACCTCGCCGCGGAGCACGGCACGGTCCTCAGCACCGCCAACTCCATCAACTGGGCGAGGCTTCTGCCGCAGGTGGTGTACCATTCCTCCGCCTATCTGGACTTGTGCAGAGACGGCGTCGTCGCCTTCGGGGAGCCCGTCGACGTCTGCGTCCCCTCCGGTAACTTCGGCAACGCCGTGTCGGCCGTGTACGCCAAGCAGATGGGCGTCCCGATTCGGAGAGTCATCTGCGCGTCCAACCGCAACCGCGTCCTCGCGGACTTCTTCGCCACGGGCGAGTACGATGTGCGGGGGCGGCCCCTGACGCCCTCCCGCTCCCCGGCAATCGATATCCTGAAGCCCTCCAACCTGGAGAGGTTCGTCCACCACGCGTCGGGCGGAGACGGCCGCCTCGTGGCGGAGCTGTTCGCGGGCTTGGACGCGCGGCAGCACTTCCGGGTCGCCGAGCCGCTCCTCCGGCGGATGCGGCGGGAGGTGCTGGCCGGCTGGTGTTCCGAAGGCGACTGCCTGGCCGCCGTCCGGAGCGTCCACGCGCGGACGGGCTACCTCATGGACCCGCACACCGCCGTGGCCAAAGTGGTGGCCGACAGGCTGCAGGACGGCTCGTGCCCCGTGGTGCTCTGCGCCACCGCCCACTACGGGAAATTTGCTCCCGCCGCGTTTGAGGCCCTGGGAATCCTCGACGTTCCAGAGGACCCCGTGGAGCAGCTGAGGCGCCTCGGGTCGGCGGCGTCGGCGCCCGCGCCGCACGGCGGCGTGATGAAGTGCCTGGAGGAGGGAGGCAGGGCGGGGCACGCCGTGTGTCGGGCAGATTACGCCTTGTTGGTCGGAGAGGTGGAGCGCATGATCCAGGACTCCTTCTTGAAAGTGATGTAGGATCATGGCAAATTTATGAAGTAGCAGAACAACAAATTGAGTGGAAAATGGGGCAAATTATGTCATAAAACTTAAGAAAGTGTGCCAGTTTTAAGCAGGAAGGGTCATAAGATAAATTACAAAATAATAATTTAATACTTGCAGGATTAATAAAATACATTTCAACAAAACAGCCACTGTGGTTATTCTATAATTGAGCTCTATTATGCGGTGTCTCTGGTACTCTCATCCAATCAGGCATCTACCTGGACAGCTAGTCAGCTACCTGGCTGGAGGTAGAAATGGTTATTATTATTTAATTCAAAGGAAAACCTTTTGAACCACACCAATACTTTTCTCTCTTTCGTGAGCTTCTCTTTTGCTAACATTCAGAAACTAATATTCTTTAATAAGACGGCGAGGGCAGTTTTAGTTTTTTTTTCTCTACCACAGAAAACATCTGTGATTGAGATGGAAAGAAAAAAATACAATGTATTGTGGAAAGAAGTGAAAGGTAATGTATTTATAAATAAATATATGAAGATATACTTACCAGACTTCAAGCACAGACATGTTTCTGAGGTGTATTTGGGGTGAATATATGGACTTTATTATAATACAAGCTTTCTATGTGTGCTCCAACAAAGCCCTTCAGACATCTGTCAGCGACTCTCTATTATCTAACGTGATTGTATTTTTATTTTTTATTTGACACTTTTAAAAAAAAAACATATAAACGTGCAGTCGTCCGACATCAAGAGAATAATTAATTGTGCAAGACATGTCTTCTTCATGAGAAGAGACTCCCTAACAACCGCTCAGCGGGTTTCCAACCTGTCTCCCATGTGACAGGCGCCGAACGCTCACACACACGGCGAGGAGAGGAAACTCACGCGAGTGAAGCAACGCGAGTAAAGCATCGCGAGAGTTCGCGATCAGCTCGGAGCGTCTCGCTCTCTCAAGTCTCGTCTCCTCTGGGTTCCTCGTGCCCCTGACGTGCTCCCGCTCCCCCGACTATCGATATCCTGAAATCCTCCAACCTCGAGAGGTTCGTCCACTAAAAGTTACCGAAAGTTCAGAAGTTAAAGTTTAGTTTAACACGAAGAAGTTAATGATACGATCATTGTTCTCATTCTGAGTTAAATTGTATTTCAATGTAAGCTAACGGTCCGTTAAGCTAGCTTTGGTGTATTTGAAACTTTTAGCTAGACTAGAGTTTTCTTTTTTATGACGGTCGTATTACTACTAGCGGGACACTCGGTTCTTATATGCATCGCCGTTTTCTCTCGAAAGATTATGACGATTCAGAAAATGCAATAACTAAAAATGATCGCCCGTACACATCGCGACGAGTTGTCCGGTTTTTTACGGCTCTCCCTGAAGGCAACACACGTGGTGTTGTCTCTCTAAGCTAGGCTACATGCTAGCAGAGCTCTGAGGAGCGCGGGACGATGGGAGGAACACGCTGCGTGTGGACGTCCATTGCCACAGAATCTAGCCCCAGTGTAACCGGGCTCTTTATCACTGTAAGGCAGGGCTCTCAAGTGTCACGCATTGAGCGTGAGACTCACGCATTTCGGTCTTAAGTCACGCACTCCCGCCACACATCGTATTTATCACGCTGAAAAAACATGAGCTGGCCGCGCTGCCCTCACCGTGGAGGAATCAAGCGCTCCCCTGGAGCTACACAATAGCCAATCAGAAACAAACCGTATCTGTTGTATCTGAGTAAGATTTAATCCAGCAACCAATGAAAATAAAGCATCCTGGAATTGCGCGCGACTGATATCCGAAAGTTTCCTTCTGGGGGGGGGGGGAATAGATATGTCACTTGCCTGTCTTCAAAACTTGAGAGCCCTGGTAAGTATAGTTTTAATTTGAAGATTATATATATATATATTCTTCTGTTTATTTTCTCTTCTGGCTAGCTCTCTTTTATTCCTCCCTCTGCCTCGAGATTTTTTCTCTTCCTTCTCTCTGTCTCCAACTTTTCAGGCAGGAACATTAACCACAAGGTGGACACAGTAAATATCTCTTTTCTATATAACCAACGAGTACTTTGTGTAATTTGTTGTCTACAATTAGTTATATAGAAGGTTAATAAAATGTAATATTGTTGAGTAAATGTCTCGTGTGGTTAAATGTTCCTGCCTGAAAAGATGTATATATATATATATGTGTATGTATGTAATATATATATGTATATGTGTATATAATATATACACATATATATGTGTATATGTGTATATATATATATGTATGTGTATATATATTATATATGTAAATATATATACATACATATATATATCTGCATTTGTATATACATGGTGACCTGACAATTTATAGAATACATAAACCGTATTTTATTATTATTCTGTGAATAGGTCACACTCCTGGAGACAGTTTGGGGCCGGTGCAGAGAACCCGACCCCCCCCCCCCCTGAGGGCTCTGAGGGGTCCAGTGGGTCCAGTACCACACCACGTGTGTGGGCTGGGATGAGGATTATTTTAAATGTTATTTTTGTCCACTTTGATTTTGTATTTTTTGTGGCTCTTTTATTTAAATAAATATTGGCCACCTTTTCGAAGTCATTTGTCTTTTTCTTTAACAATGTAGATTTTCACTGATGAATGCTTGTTTGTAGTTGCAGTATAACTCTTACTCTGCACTGTGATGATAGTCATTGTTATGGACAAGATGTCTGTGCATAATTGTTAAATGTCATACATGAATTGGTTTTCTTTCCAGTGATTGAAATGAGAAGTTGAACAAACATCCGGCAGGTGGCAGGGCTCCAGACTAACTTTTTTAACTAGGAGCACAGTGGCCCCTAACTTAAAATGTTAGGGGCGCAAGCAGAAATTTTTAGAGCTGGGCTTTAGTTTCCTGGGTTTTAATTTTTATCCATCCATCCAATCAATCGATCCATTGAGAGAGTATTGAGCTGGTGGCTCTGCCAGCGCGTCGGCGCACACATCCAGCACACGGTAACCACACCTCACTCACACCACCCCCCTCTAACCTCTCCTCGCCTCCATTTTCTCTATTTTCTCTGCAGGAAAATTCAGTGCGTTGAAAAAAGAGTTTCCCATCATTTTCCTTGTATTACTGATACATAATTTCATATCATTTCTACTTTATGCCTTTTACATTCATTGCCTTCAAAACATTCACAAACTGCAAAACATTCACTCTTCTGAATTACACACATTTTAGAAAAAGTTTAAATTAAAACATTTTTAAATTGCTTTGCACTGCATGTGTGCAAAAATGCAATCAAAACATGTGTGTGGTTAATCAGAGAATTTGGATCAGGTTTTTGCACCCGATCTCGATCACTGAAATCAGTATCCCGATCACACAGATTGAAGCATTCATATTTCGATCATTTGTTTATTATATGAGGACTATGCTATGAAGCATATTGAGGAACATTGTACATATAAAAACTATAAAGAAATTAAATAATAATTAATTTTTCTTTTTTTAAGAAATTACATTGATACATGATAAGATGTCCTAATTGATACATTACAATTTTATGTATATTTCAGATATGTTGTTTGCATCATATTGTACTGGGAATTTCCTGAATCTTATACAGACTTTTCATACATACTTTGGAACTGACTTTTTTTTATAAACAGGACTTGTAACTCAAAAAAATCCTACTAAAGGTCCAGTTAAAATCTCAGAAACGATAAAAATGTATAAAAAAAATCATATGTTACCAAAAATTGACATGTTTATCAATATTTTGTCGTGTATTTTTTGTCGACATCTTATGTTCGTTCGTGTTTCTTTTACTTTGCAATTATAAACTCAATGTACGCACCCTTTTTCACTTTACTTTAATCACTAACTTTCAAAACCGGATGTTGTCACTTAGATCCTTCCGCTCCGCTCTTTCAATTATGTGAGAGGATGCATTGAGGAGAGTAGACTCAGACAGACGGGGGTGGACGCCGCGTGGTGTGATCCTCTCCCTCGTGGACCTCTCACTCTGCGCCCTCCTCGCTCGTTGGGTCTCTCCGCGCCGGCCTCCTCGTTATCTTTGTCCCCCCCCCCTCCACCAGGCCCAGCTTCTTCCCCCACCCCTTCTCTCACACTTCTTTCTTCTTCTTCGCCAGTTAATCTCCTTTCTTCTTTCCTTCTTTACCTTAACTATAGTGCAAACCAGTCAAACAGGTTAATCAAGCAAAAATAAAGTGTACAAAAAAACAAAAAATCTGCTACAACAAAACAAAAATATTTGAAAAATTCAAAAAAAAAAAATAAAAACACTGTCTAACTTTAGGCGCAGTGTTTGAAATTTGGTTGCAGTCACTGGGTGGTGCTATACACTCAAGTGGAAAGTAAAGAGCTTTTATTGCATAGCTTGGAGTTGAAGCTGATATCTTATTGTGAAGAACAGCTCGAAGGTCCCGATATGTTGACAGTATTTTGTTGACCCTGGAACAAGTTAATATCCTGGCATCAGTTTCTCAGTAAGATACTGTAACATGTCCAGGATCTCTACTGGATTTGGGACTTTCAGCAACTTGTCATCAAAATGTTAAGTAATTTGCTAAGTGAATTAATACAATAACAGGACTTTTAGTGCAAGCTCTTTACCCCAAAACATTTAGGAAACTAGTGGAAGCATCTGTCAAATAAACAAGAACAATTTACAATGAACAAGACAATAAGACATTTTAATATTCATGTTTATTACAATAGCCTTGACAAAACATAGCATCCAACTGATTCAAATATTCAAGCCCTAACAAATAGAAATGTATAAATATATATTTCTTTATTCCAGACTCATGAGTCCATAAAACAAATACAATATATAAAATACAATACTGACTAAATAACCCCATGACAGGTTGATGTGTGTATTGCCTGTTCTGTTTTTGTACAATAACATGTAACATTTGATAATAGTGATTCACTGACTGGAGCAGTTTAGGAATAACTTTTTTACACAAACATATGTGTGTGTATATATATATATATTGTTTTTGTTCTCAAATTTCCATTTTCACTCTCCAGGTAGGAGAAAATACCCACTGAGTCAGCGAGAGCGGGGGCGGAAGATGACTCATCGGCGGATAACCCGGTTATTGACATAGGAACGGAACAGACTACGAATTTGATGATCAGCATACCCGAGACTGCAACAGTGACAGCAGGACACAAGCTCCAGAGCTGCATATGTGGCTGGGCAAAGGTTACTTCCACTTTCTGAGAAGCAGGTCGAGTCAGTTGACTGAAGTTCAGCAGCAGGGCCAAAACCACAGTCTGCAGGACATCAACATCCCTGTCCCAGAAGAAGACGCACCTTGCACAGGAAACCAACCTGAACCCAGCCCAGCAAGACCTGCAGTGGAAAAGAAGATCCAGGGGCGAAGGCCACTGATCAAGTGGCCAAAATCCTGTGAAAAGGCACTGTGGATGGAGGTCAACATTGACCTATGCAACATCTTAGAGAAACTCAGAGGCACCACCAGGAAGAAGCTGGAGAAAATGGGAGATCTTATATACAGCTATGGATCGGAAAGGTTTGGAGCAGTTGAAAGAAAGAGATCTGAACCGACAATCCCCACTAAGTCCAGGAGGCAGAAGGAAATAGATCGCCTAGTCAGAGAGAAGGCAGCTGAAGAAGCAGTGGAGGAAAGCCACAGAGGAGGAAAAGGAGGGCATCAACGTCTTGCAGGAGGAAATCCGGAGTAGACTTGGGACACTGAGAAGAGCGGAAAATCTGGTAAAGAAGCGCAGAAGGAAGGAACAGACAAGATCACGCTTCTACAAAGACCCTTTCAAATTCGTGAAGAGTCTCTTTACAGCGGAGAAGAGTGGAAGCCTCTCAGTGTCAAGGGCAGACCTGGAAAAACATCTGGAAAAGTCCTGCACAGATACCAAATGCCACGAAGAGGTTATTCTCCCATCTGACATGCCACCAATCAATCAGCCAGAGCACCAGCTAGACATCAGCCCACCCAGATGGAGCGAAGTTGAGAAAACGGTGCATAGAGCAAGGGCTGCTTCAGCCCCAGGTCCTAACGGAGTTCCATACAGGCTCTACAAAAATGCACCAGATGCCCTGCGATTCCTCTGGAAGCTCATGAGGGTGGTCTGGCAAAAGAAGGAGATACCAACATCCTGTCAGAGAGCTGGAGGAATCCTTATCCCAAAGGAAAAGGACTCTTCAGAAATCGGCCCATTCCGCCAGATCAGCCTCCTGAACGTCGAGGGGAAGATATTCTTCAGTGTGGTTGCTCACAGGCTGGCAGGATACCTGCAAAGAAACCATCTGATTGACACATCAATCCAGAAAGCAGGCATCTCTGGCTTCTCCGGTTGTCTAGAACATGCGAGTATCATCTGGCATCAGATCAAAGTTGCCAAGAGGGAGGGAACAGATCTTCACGTGGTGTTCCTAGATCTCGCCAACGCCTTAGGCTCAGTTCCTCACAACCTCCTTTGGACTGCCTTCGACTTCTTCAGGGTCCCTGTAGCCCTAACAGGCCTTGTCAAGGCCTACTTCCAGGACGTGCAGGTGTGCTTGTCAACAGCAGAGTACACCACAGCATGGCAGCATCTAGAAGTGGGAATTATGGCCGGCTGCACCATCTCCCCGCTAGCCTTCACAATGGCCATGGAGATGATAATTCGAGCATCTCGGTGGGTGGTTGGAGGACAGTTTATAAGACCTGGCCTGAGGCTGCCGCCTGTGAGAGCTTACATGGACGACCTTACCACCCTCACTACAACCAAAGCTTGCACTGTACGGCTACTGAGAAAGCTGCAAGATAACATCGAGCTGGTTCGGATGAAGATCAAGCCAAGCAAGTCCAGAAGCATCTCCATCGTCAAGGGGAAGCTGTCAGACCAACGCTTTCTCATTGGCGATGAGCCTATTCCAACTGTCTCTGAGAAGCCTGTGAAGAGCCTTGGCCGATGGTATGATGCCTCCCTTAAGGACAAAGAGCAAGTAGATCAGCTCAGGAAGGATGTAGCTAGCGGACTGGGGAACATCGACAGAACCGCACTACCTGGCAAGTTGAAGCTCTGGTGTATGCAGTTCGGGCTCCTTCCACGCCTCTTATGGCCACTTACCATGTATGAAGTCCCGATCTCGAAAGTGGAAAAGCTGGAGGCTGATCAGCACATATGCAAGGAAGTGGCTTGGGCTTCCCAGGTGCCTCTGCAGTATAGGGCTCTATGGCAAAGGAGTATTAGAACTGCCCATTTCCAGTCTGGCAGAGGAGTATAAATGTGCCAAAGTTAGACTGGAAATGATGCTATTGGATTCGAGTGATCCATTTGTAGCCCAAGCTGCACCCATCCTGGCTACTGGGAGGAAGTGGACCCCACTGGAAGCAACCAAGCAGGCAAAGGCAGCACTCAAGCACAGGGACATCGTGGGCCGAGTGCAGCACGGAAGGAGTGGTCTTGGAGCCGAAGCCAGTACACCGGCCTGGAACAAGGCTACTCCGTTCCAGAGACGCAAGCTGGTGGTCCAGGAGGTACGTCAGCAAGAGGAAGCAGCAAGGTGTGCAAAAGCTGTGTCACATGCAAGGCAGGGGCAGTGGATGAATTGGGAGGGAGTGGACAAGAGGAAGATCTCCTGGCAGGAGCTGTGGGAGATGGAGGCATTTAAGGCTAGCTTCACCATCAGGGCCACTTATGATGTACTGCCGTCTCCCAAGAATCTTAGCCAGTGGTACGGAGAAGACCCCACATGCTCCCTCTGCCCGACTCCAGCTCCACTAAAGCACATCCTGGTGGGCTGCAAGACCGGCCTCACTCAAGGCCGGTACACCTGGCGGCACAACCAGGTGCTACAATGTCTTGCGGCAGTGCTGGAGAGTCGACGGATGAGCGTCAATGCCCTTCCTCCACCATCTCGTCGGCCGGCAACAACATTTGTCCGGGAGGGCGGGGGCCAGGCCACTCTCACCACTTCAAGACCAGAAACTGGACAGCTACGTGGGGCACGGGACTGGAAGATGCTGGCAGACCTAGGCCAGAAGCTCCGCTTTCCAGCAGAAATAGCATTAACAAATCTGCGACCAGACCTTGTGCTTTGGTCGGCCTCACTCAAGCAAGTTTATATCATCGAGCTCACGGTGCCCTGGGAGAGTGCGGTGGAGGAGGCCTACGAGCGCAAGAAGATAAGGTATGCAGACCTTGCAGCAGATGCACATCAACGAGGCTGGAAAGCTAGGGTCTGTCCAGTTGAAGTAGGCTGCAGAGGATTTGTAGCCACCTCAACATCCAGGCTTCTTCGAGAGATGGGAGTGCGGGGGAAGGCCCACAGGCAAGCAGTCAAGGACCTTTCCAGGGCTGCTGAAAAGGGAAGTCAGTGGCTGTGGATTAAGAGGAAGGACTCCACCTGGGCTGTCGGATGAGTGATGACATCTAGGGAGTGAGCCCGGGACGCCGGATCTCACTGCTGAACCCTCTGGAGATGTTGTGGGTCAATCAGTGAAACATCGAAGAAGGAGGGCGCCCACTTGATAACCCAGAGGATGCCATCAATCATTCGACCAGCCCACGGAGTCTCGAGTATGCAGAAAAGGATATTTACACCTTGTCCTACATAACAGATCTATTAATGCATACATGCAGACATTAGTTCTCTCCTTCTCCATGCCCTGGTCTTTGTACAGGGAAAATACAACAAAACATAAAATCAGAGTATATGGTGTGTGTGTGTGTGTGTGTGTGTCTCTGTCTGTCTGAGCCTTTTTTAAATCAAAGAAACAAAATACATAGATGAGTGTAGATTTATGTTTCTGCGAATGCATACATGGAATTTAATTGGTTTTCAGGCAAGAACAAAAAAAATGAATAAATTAATAAATTTTCTTTAAAGAGCAGTCAAGAAATAAGGATCCCTGAATGTATCGTATTGTGTCTGGTGTTTTATCAAATTTCCCCTGCCTTCAAATATATGACGCGTACACATGGAGGCTTCTTATTGAAGGCTTGTTCTTTTCTGACCTCCCTCCTCCGTGTCTGTGGCCTTAATCAAGCTGCTGCTGCAAGGTGAGTGTGAGGAATGGGTGGGTAAAGTGTCTGGGTGGGGGGTATAGTGTGTGTGTGTGTGTGTGTGTGTGTGTGGTGAAGGGAAAGAGAGAGAGACAGCTGTTGCTAAGGAGCACCTCGTGGCCCATGGCTCGGTGAGCATGGATAATTGCAGGTATACCAGCCTGTTCCTGTTCCTGTTCCCGTCTCCTTAATGTGAACACGTGGCCACGCGATGGAAGCTGCTCCTTCACAGCGGGTCGAAGCGGAGGAAGATCTGTTGAAGCGCGTTGATTTGAGCTTCATGCTCCCCAGATCGACGACTCTGGTGCGTCTCTTTTCTGAATGGTTTTTGACGCCCGCATCTCTTCTGTCTGCAAATTTGGTCTTTTTTTCACGCTGTAAATAAGGAAAAACGTCAAACTTTATAATCGCTTTTGCCTACTTTAATTCATCTAAAGTAGTCTAAAATAATGTATCTTCGGTTACAAAAGAGTCTCGTCTTCACAATAGAAAGAATCCCAATTTGACATTATTTGCAGCTGGATTTGTCCCATCAATAGTTCCACAGATGTCTCTTTTACGTTGGTGGTTTATGAGGAAAATGCAAGGGGAAACGTTTAGATGAATTACCGTGAGTAGCCACCGGGGCAAACTTGGAACCTGGGATTAGCGGTGGTGCCGTATCCGGTTCTTATTATTACCTTCTCATTGAAAATGCGGAAGGTTATGTTTTGATCGTAGTGTATTTATTTATTTATTTATTTGTATGCGTGTTCCTCGCATAACTAAAAAAGTATTAAACCGAATCGCATGAAATTTGGTGGGATGATTGGTTATTATCCGGGGACCATTTGATTAGATTTTGGGATCGATCGGGTCAAAGGTCAAGGTCAAGGTCATGAAAAAGTCAAAATCTTCTTGAATCGCATGAAATTTGGTGGGATGATTGGTTATTATCCGGGGACCATTTGATTAGATTTTGGGATCGATTGGGTCAAAGATCAAGAAAAGGTCAAAATCTTCTTTTTACCATATACCACCACCACGGTCAATTTCTATCCAATTGGCATGCAACTAATGCCAAAATGTTCATAATTCAATGCCCAATCTTGTGATATGCGAAGGTATGCGCTCTACCGAGTGCCCGTTCTAGTATGTTATATATTCTTGGAAGCTACATGTTAGTGTGCATGAGTGAAGCCAGGATTTTAAGTCCAAGGTCGCCAAATGCAGCTTACTGAAGAGATCACACAGTCAAAATAACCTAAACCTTTTCATCCACTGCCAAGTCTGACTTCTGGTGGGGACATTGTAAAATTTGAATTTAAAAAAATCTCCCAATTAAACTGTACAACACCTCAAGGCTACCAAAACTCCAGAAAAATACGCAAGATACACCCGAATCTGATCACAGATTGGATTCATTCACTGCAACTTTCAGAGAACAGATCAGTGATGTCGTGGGCTGACGTCACATCTCAATACAAACACTTTTAGTTGCGTAATACTTTTGACTTTTTGTAAATGTCCCCATTGAGGAGGTGAATCTCATCAAAGTGTCTCTAAAAACATTGGTTAGCGTTGGTTTCAGTGGATTTCTTCCGTCCCACGACCGTTTGAATTAATTTTTATTTCGGAGGCTTTCCCCCTCCTGCCAAGAACCAAACCCACAGGGAGAACCAACCATCTTTATCCGGCTTGGCACCGACAGTTTTGTCACATGCATGAACGTTGGCACGAATCACTGGCACCGAGCGTCGGTTTCTGAAGTGGAGGTAAAACACTCGCCCACCACCGCGGAGAGTTACATCGTTGGCAGCGTGGCCAACGTCCTCCGACAGGCTCCGTTGTGTGCAGCGGGATGCCAGTGAGGGATCATGTGATGGTCAGATACAATTTATTTACCTGTATTTGTACCTAATGTCTCGTGTTTATCACAAAAACGATGTAACTCATTTATAATTAAGTTTTCCACCGACACATTTTTTTCAGCAAATGCGAATTAGCGAATTAAACTCTATTTTTCCTCTAACTTTTTCAATTTTAAATGTATCCATTGACAGTTTACCAATATATATATTTAGGTATATTTTATTTAAATAATATAACATTTTTATTTCATTTCAGTAATACCTCCAACTCAAAGAGATGTTCCCTTTAAAAAATGTGTTCACTGAGCAAAACAAAATAAAACTAGAACGGGCACTTGGTAGAGCGCATACCTTCGCATATCACAAGATTGGGCATTGAATTATGAACATTTTGGCATTAGTTGCATGCCAATTGGATAAAAATTGACCGTGCTATGGTAAAAAGAAGATTGTGATCTTTTCATGACCTTGACATTGACCTTTGACCCAATCGATCCCAAAATCTAATCAAATGGTCCCCGGATAATAACCAATCATCCCACCGAATTGCATGCGATTCGGTTTAATACTTTTTGAATTATGCGAGTAACACGCATACAAATAAATAAATAAATACACAGCGATCAAAACATAACCTTCCGCATTTTCAATGCGAAGGTAAATATATATTCTTTTCTTCCGAGGCATAATTTTATGACCTTGTTTTCATGTCCGTGTTCACGCATAGTTGTGTTGTTTTCACACGCCACACCAATCAAATGACAAAATACACTCCTACTTACTTATTTAGTTACAAAGTAACAGAATAAGCTCCTTGAATTTCATCAACCATCACAAAATAGACCAAAAAGGTGCATATTGTTTCCTGTAGCCGAACGTGATGTTAATGTGCAATAAAATAATCACACAGGTGTGTTTTCTGTTATCTCACTGGTGGTATAGCGACCTGGTTTGGATGCTTTCTGACTTCCTGCTGCACTCCAGGCGTCTCACTCCACATCCAAACCCAAAGCAGCAGGAGGAGATTGACAGTCACACCACAGATGGCGTCCCTTTTCTTCCTCATCACTTATTCCTGCGTGCCGTCGCCTCCTCATGCGATAACCGGCCCGAGGTAAGAAGTGATCAGCGACTGTCACACAGTGAGCGATCTCCAGACTGGAAAAGCCACGTCTGAGACGTCGAGAGCGGTTGTTCATCAACGTGACCGATGCAGGAAAAGCCAAGGTTAAAAACAATGTCAGCATCCGTGTGTATGAAGCAGAGTTATTGTCTTTTAAAGATGTTTCATTCTTACTTAGGAATTCAGTTTGCATTTGAGCTCTTTTTTTAACATTTATTTAAACTTTTTAGTCCGCTTAGGTGTAGTTTCCAGCAGGTATTTCATATTTGTAACAGTTAAACACAATCAATACAATCCATTAAAAACATTACTGCGTTAATAAATAACTGAACATGATGCTTGACATATTGTCGGACGTTTTAATGCGCAATGAAATGAGGTGTTTCTAGTATTTTATTGTCCACAACTTTGTTATTATTATTATTATTAGGTTATGTTTTGATCGCCGTGTATTTATTTATTTGTATACGTGTTACTCGCATAACTCAAAAAGTATTAAACCGAATCGCAAGAAATTTGGTGGGATGATTGATTATTATCCGGGGACCATTTGATTAGATTTTGGGATTGATCGGGTCAAAGGTCAAGGTCAAGGTCATGAAAAGGTCAACATCTTCTTTTTACCATAGCGCGGTCAATTTGTATCCAATTGGCATGAAACTAATGCCAAAATGTTCATAATTCAATGCCCAATCTTGTGATATGCGAAGGTATGCGCTCTACCGAGTGCCCGTTCTAGTTTAGTTTGTATTGCTTTATATTAAACTATATCACTTGTGAAAGAGGGAATAGAGCAAAAGAAATGAACAAATAAATCCGCCTGTTCTCAGGTCCACACTCAGAGGCTCTGCTGTATGCAGAGTTGTGTATTCTGGTATCACCAGTAGATTACAGAGCGTCTCCCTATCAGGCAAAGCACCACAGTAAAAACCCAGTTTATGACTTTATGACTCTTCTCCACTTGTGCTGCTTTCACGTTAGCTGCTACTTAGCGAGCTACTTAGCGGCACAGTCAACTCAAAGGTGCCGGGGGACTTTCTCTTTACGGGCAATGCTAATTGCCTACATGTATCGTGTGTGTCCTCGAGGTTTAGTACATGCTCTGTGTGTGTTTCCTACACTCAAAACACGTTTTTAGAATAGCGGATTTTTTTCCTGAACGTTTGAAAGCTACATTGTTTACGTCCATGTTAGCTAGCTAGCGAGCGGTCTCCACGTTGCTGCTGTGAGTGGAATAGCCTGAAACCAGTGGCTGTGTGTCGAGTGAACCAACGACACACGAACACACTGCGGTCAGAAACTCAACAGGGTCTCGTTGACAGCGGCTGAAAGTCTTGTGTTGTCGTTGTTGTTGTTTTGTTGACCTTTCACTGCTAATCTCGCAGCAGTTAAATACAAGCGTACTCCAGGGCGACATCGCTGTTGACGCCACATCTACACCGTCACCTTGTGTAATTAGTGGAGCACGCGATCGAGTCTCAAACAATAAAAAGGCTCCATTTTGTTTCTGCCAATTTCCCAGTTGCTCTTCTTTCCCCGGCGGCAGCGTGAACGATTGATCACCGTTCGGTGTCGATGACAGACACGGGTATCATCATACTAATACGATTAGCGTCATTACGCTCGGGTTTCTAATTTAGAGTTGAATTACACAAAGTTTCGTGTGAGCATGTAACATAATTCTGCGTGTGTCATCACAACAGATGCAGGGATGACGTGTCGTTTGAGGCCAGCAGGAAGTTTGCGTCTCACTGGTTTCACAATAATATGAAAACCTTCCACATAAACCTGTCAAGTACAGCAGAAGAAGAAATTTAATTTCCCCCCCATTCTTTTAAAAATGTCCCATTCTTCATATCTGCTCGTGATTAAGCAGAAACACACATTGGTGTTGATGACATCTCATGAGTCTCCATCTGGCAGCTCATTACCATGAAGAGCCCACAGCTCATGCAGATGGCTCACACCTCCAAAGGAGGTGCCACGTCCACCTTCCTCCCCGCCATCATCGCCACGACTGATGTTTTGCATTTCTTTCATTTGACATCTCCGACATCAGGACGGGATACGAGGAGGAAGGCCAGAGGTACTGCCCCATTCACCGTGATGTAAACAGATCGGGAGGTTAAATGACATTTAGGGGATCTTTTCGCAAACAATTTAATACATTAAGGATGTTAAAAATTAATTTGACCGATTAATGCTTCAGTTTCCGCTCAGTTTGACAGTTAAAAAGAAATTGAAAAAAGCTAAGCAAAACTCAGGCTTGCCACTCAATAGCGTGTCCACCTTAAAAGATCAATCCACCTTAAGTACTAAGTTAATTTACTAAGTTTAAGTTACTTAAATTTACTCTACACCCTCATTCTGGAATATGTTGCAGAATAATTAAAAACTCAATGAACTGATACCACGTACTGCTTTTAAATAGAAAATTAAAGAAATGGAGGCAGGTCCCCAAAAATATCAATGTTTCTTAAATTAACTCTGTTATGTCCCTGTCTCTTAACTTCTAGTTTATTTAAACTCATCTTGTTCTGTGTTTTTTGGGTTTGTAACTGTGTGTTTCTTACGTCGCTGTCTGTCTTGTACAAGTCACCCTTGAAAAAGAGATTTTTTAATCTCAATGGGACTAAAATAAAAGTTGAAATGAATAAATAAATAAGTGAGGATGTGCTGTAGTCGACAGAATTATCCAAATAAGTATCCAGAGAATATTAAATTGACGGGTTTGTGTTCTTCAGTGTGGAATCACAGGAACAAGTGGGAGGAGTTCACATACGTACACACCGGCCCTTTAAGGAGGCCTTAAATCCATGCCGCCATTTATGATTCTAAAATGTGAGTTTCTACTCTGCACATCTTCTGTTTTCCTCACCCTCCTTCCAGGAAGAGACGCCTCTCGGCCACACAGCGTGACGGGACATGCCCCAACACACCCAGGAGAGAGAGAGAGAGGTGGAGAGAGAGAGAGAGAGAGAGACTTTTAACTCATAGATTGGGGATGAAGGAGTGGAATAGATTTGAAAAGAGCCCGGATGCTTCGCTGGAGGGTGCTCGGCTAACACGCTTGCATCACCAATGAATGAGTTTATTGATCAGAGTCACGTGGAGGTGGAAGGCATCACTGGATTCCCACAAAATAAAAAAGCCACTTTTATGTTTTCACGTCCTACAAACGAGGAGATGAGGGACGAATACCCGTAGAGAGACACCTCCTCTCTTTACCTTCCTTTCTTCTGGCTGGGCGACCATGAAACCACGCTAGAGGAATTTTTTTTGTGCCTAGCCCAGGTTGAAATCTTTTAAAATATTTCGTTTAAAGTAAAAACTGAGTCGTAAAATAACCTTTTAAAGGTTTGACCCGCACTGCAGCTGTAATCTTTGTTGTTGTTTCATATTCGGTGTATTTACCAAACACTAAAACGTGGGATTATGGATTACAATAAAAAGCATCAAAAGATGTATAGAAACATTAAACACATATATAAATGACACTATATTAAGTCTCTATTTCATGCACAGATGTTGCTATATGTTTTCAGTGAATTTGGTTTTCAAATATTTTCTCTCGAAAAATTAAAGTGCATGTAATTAATCTTCGACTCTTATTGATTCATCAAAATCCAGCGCCTGATTTTAATGAATCAACCGACGCTGACTTCATGTGTTTTCAGCACAGCTCCTCCTCCCTACACCCTCCTCGCCCCGCCCCCCGCCGCCTCTCCACCAACCAACCGACCGCGCGCGCCGTGATTGACAGGAGCGGCGGCCACAGGCGCGGCTCCAAGGCGCGCTCCTCGGGCCCTATGAGAGGCGGCGGAGGACCGGGCGCTGAGGGGCGCGCGGATGGGGGCCTCGCGCGATGCTCGTTGTGGTCGGAAGAGGGCGGAGTGCGTCGGTGCTCCCCGAAAAAATAATAATATATATATATATTTCTATGTAAATATATAATAATAATAACCTGCCCACCATAGCCCCCTCCCTCCTGGTGTTGAGTCAGTCTGTGTGGAGCCTGCACGCAGAGGAGGAGGGAGAGCGTCCGCCGCGCAGCAGAGCCAAGAGCCAAGAGCGTCTCCAGAGAGGGAGAGGGAGAGAGAGAGAGAGAGAGAGGGAGAGAGAGGGAGGGAGAGAGAGAGAGGCTGGAGGGGAAAACAGCTGCAAGCGGATACTCAGCATCAACAAGCTGTGTGAGGCATCTGTAAAGAAGGAGACGGGATTCAGCGAGGACAGCGACGGGGTTCCTCGCGTTTCCTCCACCTCCACCTCCTCCACCACCTCCTCCACCTCCACCTCCTCTTTTACTGATTCCAAGATCGGAGGCGTGGACCTTGTAAGATCACTACACGGGGTGAAGCGATGGTTTAGAGAAGCAATTTGGTATAGTTTTTTTTCTTCTTCTTCTTCTTCCTCCCATTTTCTTCTTCTACTTCTTCTTCAGCGCGCCCCGGCCAACAACACCGTAGATCCGAGCAGCTACACACACCACCAGCACCACCCAACCCAACCCCCCCACCCTAAACATCTGCGGAACATGGCTGTTTCCCGACCGTCGCTGCTGCTGCTGCTGCTGCATGTGGGCTTTGCGGTGGCATCGGACCACCGACACGCGCAGTGGTCGGCGGCGCGTGCGGAAGACGCCGGAGCACCGGCGGCGGCGCACGGCGCTCAGGCGCACCGTCGGCATCTGGCGCATCTCCGCGCGCCTCCCGGGGACAAACCCGAGGAGCGCCTCCTCCCCCGGGCGGTCACGGCTTTCCTCCACACGGGGGACTCGACCACCTTGAAGCACGCCAACTGCTCGCGCAGGTACGAGCTCACCTCTCTGCGTGAGGGGGGGAGGTCGCGAGGCACGTCGTCCCCCCCCGCGCGTCACTCCATGGGCAGCGTGCTGGACACCGTGCTGCACGCCACGAACTTCCTCAACATGATCCTGCAAGCCAACAGGTCCAGGGAGCAGAGCCTCCGGCGGGACATCGAGTGGTACCATGCCCTGGTGAGGAGCGTGCTGGAGGGGGACGCCAAGATCCACCGGGCGGTGGTCACTTTCATCGCGGACGCGTCCGCGTCGGGCCCCTCGGTGCTCCTCCAGGCCACCAGGGCCGGCGGGGAGATCGTCCTCCAAGACCTCTCCGGCGCGGCCCACCTCCATCTGCACAACCGCACCGTGGACACGGAGTGGTACCACGGCGTCAGGGACAGGAAGAAGCCCAGCTTCCGGAAGAGGGTGCTGAGCCAAGACTTTAGCTCACTTGACAATTCCATAAAGAGAGGGGAGAGTTTCATCCCGGACAAGAAGCACGTCAAGTGGTCCGCGCCCTACCTGGAGTGTGAACATGGGCATTTTGTACCCCGCTGGCTTCTGACCCTCTCGGCTGCCTTCTACGGCCTGAAGCCCGACCTGGCTCCTGAATTCAGGTAGGCACCCCCCCCCCTCCCCATCCTATACATATAAAACAAGCTGCTAAACAACAAGCTTAACGCACCACATCTCTGCTGCCTTCATGAAGTGCTCCTTTGTGTCGCTCTGCTTGTGTCGTTGAGGCAGAATTATGTCAAAAGGTTGAGTTCAGGTGAATTCAACCCACCGCGACACATCTTCCATCCCTGCCTCTCTTTCCTCCTCCAAACACGCCGCAGCCTCCCCCTGTTCTACCAAAAGGGGAGGGGGAGGGGGAGCAGGGGGGGTTTCTTCTCTCCTCCATGTCTGACAAGGCTAAAAATAACTCCTGGATGTGATGTGGCGCTGGTGGAGGAAACCTCTGGCTGCAGGCCCTGTAATTAATTCATCAAAACTCTCTCTCTCTCTCTATCAGCTTTACTGTAGCATCCCCTTTTTACTTTGGGGGGGGGGGGGGGGGGGGGCTGTGAAATCTCATCATGAGATGACAGACACATCAGATGAAGAAATTATGAAATATCTCTTATGTATTTGGTGTTTTTTCTCCTCCAATCCGCATGTCCTGAAGCCACCCCTGCAGCCTGCTTGTGTAACATGTACGCCACCAGTCCTGATATATATATATACATATATATATATATATATATATATATATATATATATGTGCCGGTATATATGATCCAACATCTTCCCAATGAATATTTAATCCAGATCACTTGTGTGTGTTGACTGCCTTCGATGAATCTTTAATTGATGCACTGGAGTCGCTCCCAGGCATCGGATTGCAAATGAGTGAAAACCTGCAGCGATGAGAGCCGCTGTGTGTAGCCGCTACACCTGGAGGAGGAGGAGGAGGAGGAGGAGGCCGGAGCCTCTCGGAGCAGCTTCGCCCTCACGCTGAAGCTCTCTGATACGAGGCTGCAGGACTCAGGACGTTACATTATTCCATATTTGGTGGGATTTGATTGCGTATGAGATGCTTTTCCTTCTGTGGCCAGAGAAGATCCAAGGTGTGACACGCGTGGGCGTCTGGTATTGTTTAAAGTCCCCGGAGAGAGAGAGAGAGAGAGAGAGAGAGAGAGAGAGAGAGAGAGAGAGAGAGAGAGAGAGAGAGGTCAGTTTAGAAATGTCTATCTTCACGAGAGCAACATCCAACCATGAATGTTTTCTTTAAAAACTCCGAGTAGCATCACTGCTAATGCTAATGGGGATTATTACCATCATGACGTTATGGGTTGCTTGAATAACTTTAAGTATTTAACGGAGTACGTTAAATATTATCTCCCCATCTTACCTCTTCATGCTAAGCTACGCCAGCAGCACGATCCACAGTCATCAACATGAGTAAACTCCAAACACTCGGATCAAAACCAGCCGTTTCTTACAGCACTCCAGCTAGTTAGCCTGTTAGCTTAGCATAGCGACTGGAAGCCGAGGGAAGCAGAGTTTTCCCCTCTGCTTCTTTTTTTTCTTTACCTGTTTGTTTGAACGCGCAGGTGCTAAACAGTGTGGACAGGAGTGTGTGGACAGGAGTGTGTAGACAGGAGTGTGTAGATAGGAGTGTGTGGACGTGTGTGTGTGCGATGGATCTGTTTGTTTCCGTGGAGGTGTCAGAAATCATAACTCTCTCACTTCGGGCTCCTCTCTTCTTCCCGTCTGCCTCTTCAGTGTGTGTGTGTGTGTGTCTGTGTGTGTCTGTCTGTGTGTGTCTGTCTGTGTGTGTCTGTCTGTGTGTGTCTGTCTGTGTGTGTCTGTCTGTGTGTGTGTCTGTCTGTGTATGTCTGTCTGTGTGTGTCTGTGTGTGTGTGTGTATGACTGTGTGTGTGTGTGTGTGTCTGTGTGTATGTCTGTCTGTGTGTGTCTGTGTGTGTATATGTCTGTCTGTGTGTGTGTGTGTATGACTGTCTGTGTGTATGACTGTGTGTGTGTATGTCTGTCTGTGTGTGTGTCTGTCTGTGTGTGTATGTCTGTGTGTGTGTCTGTGTGTGTGTGTGTGTCTGTGTGTGTATGTCTGTCTGTGTGTGTGTGTATGACTGTCTGTGTGTATGTCTGTGTGTGTGTGTGTCTGTGTGTGTCTGTGTGTGTGTGTGTGTGTGTCTGTCTGTGTGTGTGTCTGTGTGTCTGTGTGTGTGTGTGTGTGTGTCATTGGAGGTTGAGACATTCTTCCAGTTGCTCTGAAGTCCTGATTGTCCCAAACGCACAAAGTTTGAATCCATAGAAAGTTTCTAGGTTTTATTTTCCATTCTTACGGAGACCAGCAAATAACACGATAACAAGAAAGAAAAATACAAAAATACAAAAGAAGACAGGAGGAAGAGGAATAACGAGCCCACCTCGAGCAGCAGCTCTGAGATCAGTTAAAAACCGACTAACTGAGTTCTAGTGGAAGAAGGAAAAAAGGAAAGTCTTTATTCACGCCTGGCTCAGCCCCCCCCCCCTCCAGCTCCGCGAGGCAGCATCTGCTCCTGTGGACACCACCCAGAAACTAAATGGGGAGGGAAACCCCACGACGCCACAACATGTGAGGAGAGAGAGGGAAACGTGTTTCATACCCGATGAAGATGCAGGAGCGTCGAGGTGTGAGTGAGCCGGGGGGGGGGGGGGGGGGGTGCACACCACCCTCTCTGGCTCGCCGCGAGGAGATATTGTTTTCCTAATTATACTGCCAGGTGATCTTCATCCCATCACGATGATGTAATTGGGTCATCCTCTCCCGGGATTTAAACCCGCGTGCAGATTATAGAGCATCAGACAGACGGGAGGCTTAAAGGAATTCAGCTAATTCAGGTTTTGGCATTTTTGGTCAGTTGACGACAAAATATAAAAGGCAAAATGTAGAATTTGAATGCCACTTTAACACGTTTCTGAAGTGAGACATTTTTCCCAAATGTTTTAAAATGGGATAAGGCTGAAAACTAAAAGGATAAATTGATTATATATATATATATATAAAGCAAGTATATAAATTAGAAGTTGCCACACAACTTCTCAAAATAGCTTTTTCAGACATTTCTATATTGGTATTTATGTCCCTTCTGAGTAATTCATTTATATTATAAGTTCATCTGCTGCTGCAGTTATCGCCAATTACTGAACACCCACGTGAATACATGCTTAAAAAATAATTATTGAAAGATGTAACATTACGAATCCTCAGAGCAGGATTTCAATATGTAGTCACAGAGTTAGAGCTCCTACTTAAAGACACATTGTGGAGTATGGACTATTAGCAACACATGTAATATAATATATTATGTTTCCTCTAGTGTATAATCACCGGGAAATAATAATCACAATGCAATTCACAAAAGTCATCAGAGGGAAAACTCAGAAAAGTGCAGATTTTGGGAAGCAAAAAAGAGGGAAAAAAAGCTCTAGAAAAAAAAGAAAACATTTAGTTTTTTAAGTATAATATAAAGTTTCCATGTGTTGTCCAGGTTACTTGAAACATGAAAATCTCAATAAAAACCATCACATTTTATTTTAAATTCAGTCACAACCACATGTGACTTAATATTAGTCAAAATGTTAAATCTGAGTATGTAACGCCAATCCATTCGCCGTCTCCTTTTTTTCGGACCCCTGCGTTTTATATACACGCTCTACATACGTCCACTTAGGCTGGGAGCTATTTTACTCTTTTCGTAAGACTCCTTTTGAGAGGCGGAAAAAAAAGACCAAAGCAGATGCTCTCGGCCCCCATGTGTGATTTAGTGGACCGGTCCGACCCTCATTACATACAGGAGGACTGAAGCGGAGGTCCTTCCTCAGCAAAACAAACAGGGGAGAGAAGCGAGGTCACTCCCCCCCCCCCCTCCCTCAAGGCAGAGGAGTTATTGATATTACAGGCGTTGAGAGCGTCCCACTCTGAAGATGCGTCTCCACGGTGGGACGTCAGGTGCATGAGCTGTACTGTAAATCAGCCGTTAGTCTTATAACTCACGGTAAACTCGTTTATATTGGTCAACATTTGTTTTGAATTTCCCAGTTTCTGCCTGTTTTCTGCATTTATTCAGCTTTTATTTGCCCTCTCAAGCCTCCGTCGTCCATTTAGAGAAAGCAAAATGGCGTCAGTTGGTTCTGTGGTTATTTGATTCATTGATAATTTGATTAAGAAACGACCGGATTCTCCATCTCAGTCCTTAACGCGTGTTTAAAACCACAAAACGCCTGACAGTGAGATTTGAAGAGCGGCTGTAAAATACAGAAAAGCCAAATGTTTGATCCCCAGATCTTTGATATGGTTCATTGGTTCGGTTGATATTATTTTAAGTTGAAGAGTTTGAGGCCATGAGGTCATATCTGTTCCACAGGTGAGTTGTCAGTCATTTGATTGACCCTTTTTTGACCTGTGAGCACCAATCAAAACATCCGTTCTGTGTCCGTGTCACAATTTCAGGGCTTTAGGCTCCGCCTCCTCTTTTTAATTACAGACCCGTGGAGCTCTTCCCTCCCTGAACGCGGTGAAACACTCGACAACACGCTCCGCCACTTTCTGCCGAGTGCGATGTTTTTCCGTTAAGTCGCCGCAGGAGCCGGTTTGACTGAGGCGTAACCATGGAAACCAAACGGGAGCAGTCGACGGGACGAGGTGTTAACAAGGTGTTAAAAAGAGTGATATCAGCATCTTTTCTGTTGATGCTTCCCGACACGGTGACGGTCGGCTAAACGGGAGAGGGAGACGTAATATACTCAATTACAATGTCTAAATTCAATTAAAATGCTTTAAATGACGGTTTTTATTATACGAGCTCATCACAGAGATCTTCTACTTTTATTATCAAACACATTAACGCTTCATTTTATGGGTCTTTCCTCGAGAGGTTTATCTTCTTTTGTGCTAATTACGGGGAATAAATAGGGAAAAAACTATTCTGAGACGAGTTGCTCTGACTTTGTATGCAGTTGTTGAGTTTAATAGTTAATTTTAAATGATTACATATTGAGAATCAGCCCCATGGAACTGTAAATACGACGACAAGACTCTACAGGAAGTGTATGTCAGTGTCTTGTGCACTTGTGTATGTCAATGTATTGGCTTTTTTTGCAACCAGTGAATTGGAAGTGACCATATTTGGACAGCGGATAAAACTGGCGTAGCGACCCGTCAATCACAAGGTAGCCCCGCCCTAAAGGATACTCTGCTTTATCGTCTATTTGACTCCAAACATACTTTGCAAAATGAATATATCATTCTGAATTAACGAAGACTTGGAAGTAGAGTTTGAGACCATGAACTAATCTAAGGGTCTGAATACTTAGGACCGTGTGATATTTCACTTTTTCTTTTGTAATAAATTTGCAAACATTTCTACATTTCAGTTTTTTTCTGCCAAGATGCGGCGCCGAGTGAACATTAATGAGAAATGAAAGGATTTTTTTTTGATTTTTGCAAATGGCTGCAATGAAACAAAGAGTGAACGATTTAAAGGGGTCTGAATACTTTGCGTACCCACTGTACATCGGGGTCACCGAGCGACCCCCGCGAGGTTCCTGCGGCGCGTCCGTGATGTAAAAGTGTGTCCGTGGATTCAAATAGAGATCCTTGTTTTTCTCGTGTCCTGCATTCGCCCGCCGGTCGGTCCCGTGTGCCGCAGCTGTCGGATAGAGGAAAGACATCCGCCAGTGAATAGACGGTCCAAAATCAGAGAGACTGACCTTCAGTATCAGAGACGCTTGACCTTCTCTTGGAGCTCGAGGCAGTTAAGGAAGTGTAAATCCCCCCCCCCTCCCCCCCCCTGTTAGAGGTTCTTGCCCGGCTCAGCTGGCCCACATCGACCCGACGGGCTCCAGCCTCTCCTGAGCTGCACCGTCGTGAGTGTTTTGTTGTGTTCAGTGATCTATTGACAGTTTATGGTCTCGCTGCCAATGTGAGCTCCAGCCGAGCAGGAAGGGGTGGGGGGGGACGCTGGTTTCTACGGTCAACGGGTAGTTACGCGTTCGCTCCTGAATTTGAAGTTGTGTTTCGTGTCTTTGGTCTGAAAGATGTAATCCATGAGCTACCGAACATTTGAGTTCAACTTAAAGGGAACCCCCGTCCGCTTCTGGGAAATAAAAACAGAAAGTGCAAAGGAGCCATCGGGGCGGTTAGTTAACTGATATTTTTTGACGGATTGTCCCCATAATTAGTCCGCTGAATAATCTATAAGTGGTTCTTATCTGCAGTTTAAATCCTGGATGGACAGACGTCAATCACTGGGTTACTTTGAAAGTGAAGATTATTATATCTGGTTTATATTAGCACACATTCTACTCATTTGTAATGCTAGAAGTTGTAGAATGGAGGGATATCATTGTGGAATGCAACTAATTTACTATTATGTAAGGGAAAGAAATATACAAGGTATATACATTAATAAAACTAATTTATATGTCATTTATCACCTTATAATTGGCCAAAAATAAGGATTTTTGTCCTTCTTTTTCTTCTTCTTATCTGTAAATGACATATTCACATGCATGTTTCAACACAAGCCAGTGTTGGGATATCATAGTAGAATGCAACTAATTTACTATTATGTAAGGGAGAGACATGTACAGGGTAAATGCACTAATAAAAGACTATTTTATATATCATTTACCATGTTATAAATAGGATTTTTTAACATTATTTTACTTATTATTAACTGTAAATTACGTATTCACATGCATAACACAAGCCAGTTTTAAATTCTCCTCATTTCTAATTGTGTTGTAGAATGGGAGGATGTCATTGTGGAATGCAACTAATTTACTATTATGTAAGAAAGAGTAATATACAAGGTGAATGCACTAATAACAAACTATTTTATATATCTTTTATCACCTTATAACTGGCCAAAAATAAGGATTTTTTTCTTCTTTTTCTTATTATCTGTAAATGACGTATTCACATGCATGTTTCAACACAAGCCAGTTTTAAATTCTACTCATTTCTAATGTTAGAAGTTGTAGAATGGGAGGATGTCATTGTAGAATGCAACTAACTTACTATTATGTAAGAAAGAGTAATATACAAGGTGAATGCACTAATAACAGACTATTTTATATATCATTTATCACCTTATAATTGGCCAAAAATAAGGATTTTTTTCTTCTTTTTCTTATTATTATCTGTAAATGACGTATTCACATGCATGTTTCAACACAAGCCAGTTTTAAATGCTGAATAATAAATGTTCATTGTGTGAATTCTCGACACCAACAAGGCGATCGCTGCAGAACAATGCAAACCCAGTGCTCTTGTGCCCCGACTGTAACATTACTGAACCTGCTTTTGTCTTTTTTAACTGTCCAAAAACCTCCAAGTGGACACAACCTGTAATAATGCAGTGTTCCTCCAGCGTTGCTAATCCTCCAGCAGCCGGGTTAACGCTGTCCTCCCGTCTTGCAGGGGCGTGGTGCGAGTGGACATTAATCTGCAGGATGTTGATATCGACCAGTGCTCGGCTGACGGCTGGTTCGCTGGAACCCATCGATGCAACCTGACCACGATGGAGGTGAGTGTGCCGAGCACGCGGATTAGCCAGAGGATTGATTCGCTCTGGAAATAAAGCAACAGTACCGTACGGCCGGTGGCTGGAACAGAGATAGATCTGTACGTCACGTGATGGATATCAATCTAATTCCTCTTTGATGACACCGTGACAACCACTTAACACTATTGGCTGTTTTTAAAATCTCATTTTAGATAAGTAATGCGTGTGTGGGGGATGAGTTTGACTTATATCTGCAGTTATACTTTATATAATCACTTGATATTCATCCTTATGAATGTATCCGTCAGCCTTTTATGACTGCAGAGAACACACACCTGCATCTCGTTATCTCTATCAAGGTTATGTTGTTGTGAAGAAAGTAAAGTTTATTTATTTGCACTTATCACAGACAAAGGGCCACAAAGTGCAGTAAAGGAGTCAATTAAAACTATTTGGCAATAACAGTTAAAGAGCAAAGTACAATACACAGTAAAAGATGGAATATTTAATATAACCTATATATTTAAGTATGAAACTGAATGCACAGCTTTGCGTGACACTGGGCCCGATATTCAACTCACAGACAGGAGGACTTTGTTCCACCATGATAAGAGTCGGTTCACATGGTTAAGAAGAAACATATTTAATTTAAAAGTTAAGTGATCGTGGAGACGGTGTCTTGGCAGAGGAAAAATAATAGCCCGTCCATTTTCATACTGATGAAAAATAGACATGTGGGCAGAGCTCTCGTGATGTGCGCCGCTATTTTCAAGAGGACGTCATCAATTTGCAACTTTTTCAACGATTCAAGGATCATCTCACGTCATTATGCAACACAGGGTTACAGGATGACGTGCAGTTGTAGCCAAACAAACGTGAAATAAATGAAATAATTGAAATAAATAAAATAAAATAAAAAATAAAATAAAATATCTTTTTTTTAAATTTAAACAATTAAAAATATATAATTAAATAAATAAATTAAATTAAATTAAATTAATTAAATTATAGAATACATATAAAATAAATAAATAAGGGTGTGTTCGTGCGCAGTTTTCAAAAAGAAATCAAATTAAGAGAGAAATGTAGCAATTTACTTTTATATTTGGCTTTTGATTACTTGGGGGCAGCTGAAACAAAAGGGCAACAAATAACAACATTTACTTAGTTCTTAGTAAACAGTTTCTAAAACCAGGAGTAACATGATATATCATTTAAATTCATGTTTTCTTGTTTTGTTCATCAATTTAAGTCCAACACTGTCTCTCCTTTAGCACAAGTTTCGTCCCTAAGATAAAACGTGTCTCTTTAACCACTAAATGTTCCACTATGTTCAACAGCTAGTAGCTCACTTTGTTTATTTGCTTGTTGCCGGGCAGGTTACCGGCTAGAGGGGATCCACACAGTAACATCATGGAGCGTAAAAAACCCACACGATTTTACTACAAGATGCTAAAACACTTCGAAGTCAATCTGTTCATAACCGAGTAGTCATTTCTTCCAACGCTAACATAGAAGTATGAATCATAGCCGCTTCCACCGATAATATACACATTCAATAAAAGTGTAAACAGCAGAGTAGAAACTTTACAACTCACGCCAGCAGCGAGCCTCACAACCAAAACTCTCTTTTTTTGTATTCCAATTGACACGCACGACTAAAACGTCACGTTCGCATCACAGTTCACTAATTCCAGAGTGACCTTTGGCCGCCTCTTACCTGCCGGTCGGCTCTCGTCGTTAAGAGCGATGGATCTGGACGAGACGCTGGAGATCAGACTGCTTCATAATGCATGTGATGTAATGGATTGCAGCCTCTTTGAATAATTAATCACTCTCTTTGGCTGAGCACTTCCACCTTTTCCGTGGACAGTCAATGCCAGAGACGTTGGACATAGTGTGTGTGTGTGTGTGTGTGTTGGGTGGCTGCTAGCAGAGAACCACCATGCTACTGCTTTATATTTGAGCTGGGTCTGTCTTGTGTGCAGAGCTTCTTCCTCATGAAGGCGCGCTCGTCATCGTCATATCTGCTTCCACATGCAACGCAGTGATTTTTAACCACCTCATCGTCACCGTGGGACTAAATTCTCCTTCTTGTTATATTATTTGAGCTTCACACACATCTCCCTGGTCCTAAAGTGGACGACCAGGGAGACCAGAGGTGGCGTAGGAGGCGATGAGCGGAAAGCCCGGCCGCAGTGTAATCAAGTCTCGTGTGTTTGTGGTAATGTGATAAAAAATAAGGATTCCCTCGGATTCATTTGGTGTTATTGCGGTGGTTTTTTTTTCTGCAGGTATTCCCCTCTGCATGTGGAGCAATTTGTTATTTAAACGGGTTTCTTTGGGGCCATTTAAATAAAATTAAAAAAAGACAATCACCTCAGGCTGCTTATAGATCCACGTTTAGCAGCATTTTCTTTGTTTTATTGGAAACAAAGCAGCCGGATTAGTCGCCGTTGGAGCAGTTTATTTTCTCAAGTGTTTCATTGACGTCGTCACATTTCCAATCCCCACCTCGGATCCTCCTTATAACAACAATTGCAGCACTTCCACTCACATAAACACTATCATTCAAAAGTTTGGGGTCACCCTGACATTTAGGTGTTTTCCACTTTTCTTTATCAAATTAATTTTCAAATGAATATAACAAGACATATATCAAGACATTGACCATCTCAGAAATAATGATTTGTATTTGTAATATTAATGTTGTTCTTCTTGTGGCTCAAAGGAAGGCCAGTTTTATAGCTTCTCTCACCAGCATAACTGTTTTCAGCTGCGCTCAAATAAAAAGGGTTTTCAAGGGTTTTCTACCCCTCCGCTAGTCTTCTAAGGCGATGAAACAATGTACCATTAGAACACTGGAGACGGGCCTCTAGACACCTCTGTAGAGACTTCATTAAACACCAGAGAATAGTCATCTACACATTAACTATGTAGAGAGGGTATTTATGATTAATGTAATGTTATCTTCATTGAAAAATACAGAGCTTTACTTTGAAAAATAAGGACATTTCTAAGTGACCCCAAACTTTTGAACGGTAGTGGAAGTCTCCACATTTATTGGCTATGTGGCAGTTGTCCTCGTTTCTTTCTGCACGAACGGATTTCACCCTATTTCCACCGATGATCTCATAGTTGAGCTTATAGAACGATCGCAGAGTTTATGGGATCAACAACATTGAATATGAAGTGTTTACATTATGAGAAAGAGGGAAAGAGAAAGTATCACGAGTTGACAACTGTTTTATTCGGCCGATAACGATGGTGGGGGATCGATCGGGGTAACCCACTGCTTTTATCAGAGTGTGTGAGTGTTAGTGTGTGTTTGTGTGTGTTAAGGACTACAAGGGGCGATATATGAATTCAGAAAGACAAATATGACTTGATAAAATGTAGATAACTTAAATTTATATTAAAAACAACATATACTTTTCCCATATTTTTGTAAATAATTTTCTCTTGAACATAAGCACTAAATAAATCACCATTAAATTACAGGAACCTGCACTAAACGATGCCAACTCGGCTGTCGAGGACAATATAGTAAATATGTATATATATATATATATATATATATATATATATCAATCCATTTGACCGTACACTCTGACTGCAGACCAGCCGTCACACGTATGAAGCCGAGAGCAGACATCATATTTCTTTTGATTAACGACACGGTGCAGCTCTCCTGATGTGCGGCGATCGCGGTGACGCTGGATGAATCACCACGGAGACGAGCACGGAGGTGTACGCACGCTGTTTGAGGCTGACGTGATGCCCCCCCCCCCCCCCCCCACACACACACCTCTTACCTCTCATCTCATGGCACTTCCATTAGTGGGTTTCTCCATTCCTCAAAAGTCTAGGACGCTGTGGATGATGATGAATGTTTCAATCAATTAGCTTATTGCTCAGAACAAGTGCCGGGACCCATCCGTGGGCCCAGTGAGGCTGGAGGGACCACTCTGGTCCCGACGCAAATAAATATAATAACTCAGCAACTACTTGATGGATTGCCACGGAATTATGTGCAAACATTCACGTCCCCCAGAGGACGAATCCCAGTGACTTCGCGGGTCCCCTGACTCTTCCTCTGGCTTGACATTTGTGGTCAAGCCAACCCCCCACCGCCCTCCAATAAAAAGCTGGAGTGGATATTCCAGCTCTGTTAGATCCCTGTTACATCTTGACCTTGGTCCACAAGGTCGTCCTGGCCCAGCCGGCTATCATCTCAATCACACGCTGATTCCTCCGCTGTGTACCTTCTGCTATTAATAACCTGTCAGTGTTAACACAACTGCTGCTACCCCCCCCCCCCCCCCACACACACACACCTCCACCCCCCCTCTCTTCTCTCTCTCTATTAATAGATAGAGATGCACTGGTCGCAATTTCTTTTTGGTCAAGGAAAGGAAGAGAAAATACATTTTCTTCACTAGATACTCTCCAATTTCTTTTCTTCTTCCCTTCATTCCAGTCGACCTTTGCAGAGAGACTCATCACATATCGTACTGCGATGTAGGAAAGGTTAAAACAGCTGCATCATCCCGAAATATCTTTCTCCCTAAAAAGTGAATTTTTTTGGTCAGACGAACCTGCAACTTTTAAATTTGTGCTGTGTGCCAACTTCATTAAATAATAACCAGTAACATATCGACTGATATGTACATATCTGAACACAACCTCACAATTGTCACTGTTATTATAACACAATAATTATTCAAATAGCCATTGTGATTGCTTAGATTGACTATTTTTTGGTTTATGTATGCGATTTTTAAGCCGAGGCCTAAAAGAAGAGGTTAGTTTTTGTGAGGATAAGCATCTGAGTCAGTGTTAAGAGGTTATCGGCCTACAGGTCACGCTTCTCTCTCTAATATCTATCTTATATTGCTGTGAAAACATCTTCAAACGACTGTATTTATTCATTTTCTCATCATGATCGTGTTATGATTGAGCTAATCCAAATACTCATGTGTACTTTATAGAGATGGACTGCATCACAACGCAAACCAATACAACCCTGGTTAGTGTTAGCTGTTAGCGTTAGCTGTTAGCATTAGCTGTTAGCTCCTCGATTTGAACCCTCACCAACAAACTCTCTCGGTTCAAGTCGAGCTGAAGTTAAGTCTTAAGATTTAAAACCCGGACGGTGACTTCATAGAGATGGACTGCATCACAATGCAAACCAGTGTAACCCGGTTAGCGTGAGCTGTTAGCGTTAGCTGTTAGCGTTAGCTGTTAGCTCCTCGATTTGAACCCTCATCAACAACCTCTCTCGGTTCAAGTCTTAAGATTTTAAAACACCGAGCCGTTCACGTCATCTACTACGTACTGTGATTTACTTCTAGTCGTCTCGTGTCCTGTAATCTTCACTTTACAGCCGCCTCTAACTTACAAAGACGAGACAAAGGCCGCGCATCGTATTGGCGGCCATTGTAACGAGTCCTTTTTTTAAATCTGCACTGGGACGGCACCGGAGGAACAATCATCTCCAGGAGAGTGAAACGTTCACCTCTGAGTGCACCGGAGCCCAGAGATGTTGGGATGGTTCCTTCCTTTAGCTTCAGAGGGACATGTGGGAGGTGGAATTGATGATTGGTTTAAAAAAAAATACCTTTGAAAAACTGATTGCCAATGAAATTCCTTAATCAGTGAGCATCAACAAAAAAAAGAGAGATTGATTTGCCTGTCAAAAATGTTGCTTCATTTGCATGCAAAAGGTTTTTGGGCCCCATTCCGCCCCATAATGAGTTGTCTCTTGTGTCAGCCATCAAATTCAAAATGTCAATTAACCTGCGGGGTTCATCCAGGATTCTGCTAATGAAATTAACTCTCGAGTGCAATATAAAAAACAATGACGTGCAATTACATCTTTTTTCTTCATATTCACCTTACTTTTTCGAAGCAGTTGATCATTTTAAGAGTCGTAATGTATCCCAGATCACAGTAAATACAATGATGATTATGCCTTTGAAGCTTTCAGTCTACAAGGAGTTTCCTGCCACTGTAGAAGTGCTCGCCCCTCCCTCTGCAGCCGCGGCCGCGTATCGTGAGGTCAAAATGAACCTTTAGCATCTTGGGGATCCCCCTTCTGCAGGGGTTCCCATACGGGACCTGCACTGAGAGGAGTTTCACACCAGGACTCCGGCCCTTTCCACCCGATGATCTCTGTTCAGTAATTTGGGTGCAGAAAAAGGGCGCGAAGCATCCTAATTAACCACAGGGCTTTGCTAGGTCGCCTGTTACAGTATGTTCAGGAGCCTATGAATAGGATAATTGCTAATTAGCTCCAGCGATATCACCGAAGCTGTGATTATGCCTCCGAGTTGATAAAGGGGCTCGATAGGAGGGAAATAGTACAATGCTGCATTGTCGTAAGTAAGTGAGTAAGTGAGTGAGTAAGTAAGTGAGTAAGTGAGTGAGTGAGTGAGTGAGTAAGTGAGTGAGTGAGTAAGTAAGCGAGTGAGTAAGTAAGTGAGGGGGGCGGCTGTAGCTCAGTGGGGTAAGAGGGCCGTCCTGCAACCCCAAGGTTGTCGGTTCGATCCCGGCTCTCCCCATTAGTTGTTGCAAGTCGAAGTGTCCTTGAGCAAGGCACTGAACCCCCAGTTGCTTCCCGGGCGCATCACTGCAGCCCACTGCTCCTTAATAACTAAGGATGGGTTAAATGCAGAGAACTAATTTCCCCTTGGGGATTAATAAAAGTATATATCTTATCTAAGTAAGTGTGTAAGTGATTGAGTAACATTGTATTTACAAAGCAACTCTTTAAAGTAAACCCAGGTAACAAATATTCTTTACAAAAGGATCAATTAATAAAATAAAATAAAGTACAATACAAACACTTCAACAGCAAAAATAGCATAATAACAAAAAAGTAATAGAATAATCAAAATAAGGTCCATGACTCTAGCACAAACACTTAAAAGTAGAGGTGACCCGGAAGAGTTGAGGATTTGATGATCGTTTTTGAAGGAGTTTAATCTGACAGCCAATCTCAAGGTGACGGGAGCACGAGGAAATCAAACACACGATGATTCACCATTTATCAATAACAACATGGCTATTTAAAAATCAAACAACAGGCCTCAGTTCATTTATCAGAACGCAGCAGTTTGAGAGTGCTACCCAGGTTTTTCTCACACACACACACACACAAACACATTCCATTTTTACCCATTCTGCGATACCAGGTGGCTTGAATTGGACCCTTGACATCCGAACCGGGGTGATGTGAGAGTACCATGAGGGCCCGTTGAGGAGTCCGTCTTTGGTCCGACTTTAACCGGGGGTCATTAGTCGAAGCAGGTGGACACAAAATTCCTAAAAAAACTATTTCCAACTGCTAAAAAGATTTTTTCTCGTAGCGGCCAATGAACCGAGGTGTCGGAAGAAGTTCGTGAAGACTTTATCCGAAGCAAATACCACGAACTTTTAAATAAAGTCGTGGAGGACCAGGACGTTAGGTCCTACTCAAGACTAGGAAAGAGAGAGAGAGAAAAGTCAACGCATGTGAGTTTCCTTACACTGTAGAGAGAAAGATTAAGGAGTTTAGGGATGAGCAGATGGATGGTGGCAACATCTTGGAAACACTTTGCAGAAGTTTTCCGAGCTGAGGAAAGAAAAAGAAAAAGAAAATGTTTTTATGGCACGGGAATGTGTTCTGCCAACACGGCCCGGTTCAGGATACTTGAGTTTACTTTGGATATTTTCTTTAACATTGCCAGGATTTCATCACTCAATATCTAAGAAGGATTTAGTTTGTGCATGCGCCATCTTTTTCATCCAAGGACATTTTTCTTGTGTTCCCAATAAATAGAAATAAAAACCCACTGATTTACCAAATTCAAATCCCACATTGGACATCAGAGAGTCCCGTGGTTGCGTCTCCTCCGGGGGGACTCGGAGGTGAACACGTCGAGGTCGAGGGAGATCACAGGACACTTCACAGCCCTTCCTCAACCACTCTCCCTCTAATTGGCTCCGTGGATAATGCTGGAACTCTGAATTTACACGGGAAGCACTTTGAAGACTTGAGCACCCCCCGCCCCCTCGGGCTCGGTCTTACATCGGCGGTATACCCGGCCTCAAAAACCGAGACAGAGAAGCAAACACTCGGTCCGGGGAGGATTTGAAAAAGAAGTGAGAGTGTAGAGGTAACGTGTCCCATGAGATTGGATGTGAAATGAGGACGGCTGTATGCTTACGGAGGATGGAAATCGACTGAGAGGGACTGGGGAATACACAGGGAAACATATCCAGTGACGGTGTCTTACTTTACAAACACTAAAGTTACCCGGCTCCTGCCTTCACTGCTGGTTTAGGTCTGATCGAGCGGTTTATATAACCCTAGCTCTGCAATCCCGGACCATCGATCCATTTTCCATCACTTATCTCATTTCATAAGACTAAGCAAGAAAAAACAAGATTTCCATCTCCTCCGCGGCATTCTGTGCTCCTCCTGAGGCGTTCCCATCCCAGTCGGGATAGAGTGGGCCCTCTATCTCTACAGGGTCTCCTCCCAGAGGCATCGAGGAGGATCAGATACTCTTGACATTTGGGTGAGAGATCAGGGGTTCGAGTCCAAAAGGTCTTGCTCATACCGAAGCGACTCACTGTGTCCCTGAAGGGGGGTTCCAGACTGTTCTGGACTCGAAGGCTTTGGGAACACTCGTGGGACAACAGCTGCATTTAATAAGGTGTAGAAAACATCTGCTCTCGCCGGGATCGTTCCATCTGTAGCGTTGAGTACGCATATAGAGTCCGGCGACCTTTCTGCATCGACGGAGACGACATCAAAAGGTCCCATCGACCGATTTTCTCTCCACAGAAAGGCTCCTTTATTCTCTAGTGTGACGTGCTTCCTGAATCAGAAAAACGAGGCTCGCTCGAATCACTTTCGAGTTGCAAATTAGGTCGACGGGGATTTCAAGGAAGACCGATTGAAGTGTCGGTTGAGTGGACAACGGCTGCTTTGAGGATGGACTCACTGTCCAATTTTTTTCCTGCTCCTCATGTACTCCAGTGCGTGCGTACATGTGGTGCCTCTGTTTGCACGACTGTCCGCTGGGACGGCCGACATCAATGTGCGTTTTGCGGCGCTAACGTGATATAAACGTGCGTCCGGGTTCACTTTGGGTCTGTCGATTTGGGTCTGTTGTGTGTCGATTGGGCCCAGTGGCGTCTGTTGTGTGTCGATTGGGCCCAGTGGCATCTGTTGTGTGTCGATTGGGCCCAGTGGCGTCTGTTGCCAGTCTGATAGATGTGCTGAGCTCCCTCCAGGCCAGAGTGTTTATCTCGCTGGTGTTAAACGGCTCTGGTCTTTGGACTGCGCCCCAAAACGAGGCCTCGCGTGTCCGGGCTAACTTCTGCTCGTTGACCTCGTTTAAAGGCCCGGCTGTCCGGCCCCCCTGAGCACTGAGCCACAGCCATCCAGCTCTCAGCAGTGTCTCTTTGTGTGTCTGAGCTAGACTAATGCACAGCAGTCTGAGCCGGAGCCAGCACCTCTTTATCCTCTCCAGTCCAACAGATGAACATTTATTTTGGACGAACCCGGCCAGAAGCAAAGATATTGACGTCAACGCTCATTCTTCTTTGCTCTCTCGTTCACAGAGCGACACACAACCTCTTATGGCCGCTCCGACTTATTATGGACCGCTTCACCGTGAGCACGAAGTGACTATTTAACCAAAAGTACACCTCAAACATGCTGTACCTGTTTACACTGGCATTGGGTTGATTTGAATATTCTACGGCCTGCTTGTAACTTCTCTGTTTGTTTAGTTATTTTATTGCACCATCTTTTTACTTTGCTCTTTAAGCTGTTTATGTTTTGGCCCCTGTTACTGCCAAATTGTTTGAATTGACTACTGCTCTGCACTTTGTGACACTTTGTCTGTAATAAGTGCAATATAAATAAACTTTACTTACTTATTTACTTACTTACATTGTGGTCCTTCATATTCTCGGTGACAGCCGATTAGAGTTTGCAGTTATAGGGAGTGTCATATCATATTCTTGTGGTGGGCTCGGAGGGTCAGGAGACTAAATGCATCCATCTGGTGCGCTTTAACCCTGTAAGACCCAAGCATAGAAATAATATCTAAATCTTTTTTTTTTAAAGTCAGATGATGTTGTAAGAGTCTTCTGATGCAGATAATGAAGGATTCATTTAAAAAAAAATGTTTTTGTACGTTTTTAGGGAAACGTTGTAATATTGCAACGTTGGGCCTAGTTGGTAGCAGAATTTTAGCATTTGTTCTCCTTGCTGGTGGCATTCTGAAATGGAAACAATAGTTAGAGAATGTTCAAGTATAACTAATTCCAATGCAAATTAATCATATTCAGGCAATACACTCCACTGATGGCACACAATACTGTCTGGCTAGCCTAATGTGCTCTCTACTTACATTTACAAAAGGAAAATACAACCCCCCCAGAACTCTTACATCCACATATTCCAGAACATTTACACCTCTCCCTGAACAATGCATTATAAATGCAACCACCATATTCCAGAACATTTACACCTCTCCCTGAACAATGCATTATAAATGCAACTCCCACATTCCAAAACATTTACACTTGTCCCTGAACAACCATCCTCCAAAGCATTCTACACACATTATCTGGCTTGTGTAACAAGGAGATATTTGGGCAAACCAACAAAGTCCAGATTTAAAAAACAGTTGACTATATCTCACTGCGAACATAGAAATAACATAGGGTTTGGGTTACCCTAACTCATTTAGAATTATTCAAATATGGTCTAAACTTAAAATTATAACAAATAACCCTTTTGTAAAGTGTGAATCATCAAATACATTATATTTATCCTGTATCTGAATATCTGAGAAGTGGAATGTCTCCATGTAGTGTGCAAGGTGCACCTGCTATTTTAGCTACTATGTTCACCCAACGTTGTAAAATTACAACAATGACATAACAAGCTGAAAATCTAATGTGATGCATTAATTCCACAATAACTTAGCATTTACATGAACTACATATTCTAACAATCACCAAAACAAATATTTCATGGAATTTACTTACTTCAATGTTGATATAACCAGTTGAATGAAACAAGGAGATGTGCTTCCGGGAAAGTTTGCAGGTAGAGTGAGTTCATGGCCTTATGGCCACACCTATATACACATTTACAATCCAATGGCATTGCAAGGCAAGACAATAGGACCCATTGACTATGTAAATATGGTCTTTCCCCAAAAAACGTTTTTGCAAATGTGTTTTTTAAAGAGATAAAAGTGACGTTGTAATATTACAACGAGGGGTCTTATTTAAGAGGCTCCATCCACCCCTAGTGTTGTCACATTACCAAAAACCATGACTTTGATACGATACCAAGGCAATAACCGACTACATCAGGAAAGGTAGCGGAATAGCAGATGACCAAACATGTTTTTATTATTTAAAAATAGAAAAAACGTAATCATTAAAGCCATTCACGCCCCCAAATAGTCAACACAGGTCGAGCGAGTCCAACTTTTAGTCCTGGAAATGTGTCCTCGAACTCCCAAAGCCAACGAATCCCAACAAGCTACTTGACAAACTTCATCGTTTAACAGAGCAGGTGAAACTTTTATATTCATTTTTTTAATCCTTCCATTGGAGCGAACACCGCCTAATTTCCCCAGTGCCTTCGTAGCCTTTTTCAGAGACGGCAGTTTACAGCACACTGCACATACATGCAACACCCAGAGGCAACATGGGTCAATTACCCTCCAGCTCAGCGCCTTCCTTTCTGTGCATTCGGTAGTCTGTAATTATCGGACGAGGAGTCGTCATCGTTTTTTTTTTTTTTACGTTGCACCGTGTATAGGATCCTTACAAATACCTACAGAGGCCTATTAGTGGTTGATGAGGCACCGAGCCGGACCGGAAGAGCGTGGGCTTTGTTTTTTAAGGAGAGGGAGAGAGAGTAGAGAGAGAGAGAGTCCTCGGCCTGAATGAGCCGGCAGAGTTGAGCCGGCTCCTGGTTTCCCGATCCGGTGGAAGACAACACGGCCTCGCCGTTAATTAACGCCGCGCTCTTTAAGAGTTGTTTTTTAAATTTTATTCCCCTGCTTCGTGTTACAGAAAGGTGATGGAAGATAACTGCTGCGTTTGATGTCAGGAGGAAGCGTGCGTGTGCATGTGTGTGTGTGCGTGTGTGTGTGTGTTTGTACATTCGTATGCAGGCAGTGGAAGTCAATGATGTGTAGAGGATTTGCAGTTATAGTGAATTTATGGTGGCGAGTTCATTTTAAAAGTTACTTCTCTTTCTCGTGAGCGCCGGTATTTGTTACGCCGAAGTGTTTTATTTAAATCACATATTTAAAGTATGTCCACACGGGGCGTGAAACACACACCGGGCGTCGTCCACGAATCCAAATGTGAGAAAGAGAAATGTGAGGGGTCGCGAGGGGGTTCACAGGATGGGGAGGAAAAGAGCATCGCTTATTTATTTATTGTTTTTATTTATTTTTCTGATTTTCCATTGTGTCATTGGGGAGACTCCTTAACGGCCACCAGCACCACCAGTAGGTCGGATCGGAGAGACCAGGAAGTCACATGAGATCCAGTTCTCATTTACAAGAACCGGGACCAAGAGGCGGCGAGTCGATACGAGACAAAACAACATTGATGCATCTCAAACAGTATTCTGGAAGTCCATATTTACTGGAGGAAAACATTGTTTATGTAGTTAAATTACTCTCAAAGTGAAGATATTTATTAAAATGTGGGGTGAATATTCCCGTATTTTCTTTTCTTTTTGCAATGTACATATATATTTTTGGAATATTTTATTTTCAAAATATTTTCACAATGCAAGAAAAAATGCAGAGCACACCACAATATTACACATTACGGAAATATACACAAGTTAGGGGAAAAGAAGAAAATAAAAATATTCCCGTATTTAATTTTATTTTTGCAATATATATATATATATATATATATATTAAATATTTTATTTTCCAAATATTTTCACAATGCAAGAAAACATACAGAGCACACGGAGCACACATATTGAAAAATAATAATAGTACAATACCCTTTTGTTTCAATATCCTGCAGGTCTAAAATATGATGTTTCATCATTAATATGCAGCCCACGTGGTGGACGACGGGGAACGGGCTGTCCACGTACTTTTGGCCAATCAGCATTCGAGCCTCAAGAGATGGAGTTGCGGTTTCTGTTTATCGCTTCGTATGAATTTAATTGGTATTAGATTGGTTATCAAATGATTCTCAAACCACGTTACAGAGAAGCCATCGATTGTAAGAAATTGCACACACACACACACACACACACAAACACATAAAAAAAGGAGAAAGACCGCGGTGGCGTGACGCACCACGATAAAAAGGCTCTCGCTTGCGGTCACATACATGTCACCGAGGCAATTAGTATGTCAGGGTGCGTGTGATTGACAGCTGCCACAGCTGCAACGGGGGCACCCGGGGGAGACAACACGAGCTCTCAGTGTCTCGCTCACGTGTGGCTGTCATAAAGAATCTAGAAGGTCAAGATCATATTTACGTTTCTTATTTATTAAGATTATTTAGTTATTTCCTTAATTCATAAACACTGGGTACGGAAATGTATTCAGACCCCTTTAAATGTTCACTCTTTGTTTCATTGCAGCCATTTGCTAAAATAAAAAAGTTCATTTTATTTCTCATTAATCTTCACTCAGCACCGCATCTTGACAGAAAAAAACAGACATGTAGAAATTTTTGCAAATATATTAAAAAAGAAAAACTGAAATATCACACGGTCCTAAGTCTCCAGCCCCTTCGCTCAGCATTGAGTCCTTTGGAGCTCGCGCAGCCATCGGAGACTTGACCGAGGCCTTCAGCTCGTTATGGAAACAACAACATTGCCGCCGAGTTGCTCTCGACAGAACGCCATCGAGCGTGATTAATATGAACTGCGGTGCGTATAAAAGTAGGTCAGTGCTAGGTGTGCTGTGTGTGAGCGCCGTGCCTCCTGCGGGGCTGCAGCTGGGGACGCTTTCGTCATCGAGTATTCCACAGAGGCATCGAGTAGTTGGATGAATAATATTTTGCTTCATAAAGGACCGATAAAAAAAGAGAATAATATGAGAATAACTAGAACGGGCACTCGGTAGAGCGCATACCTTCGCATATCACAAGATTGGGCATTGAATTATGAACATTTTGGCATTAGTTGCATGCCAATTGGATAAAAATTGACCGTGCTATGGTAAAAAGAAGATGTTGACCTTTTCATGACCTTGACCTTGACCTTTGACCCGATTGATCCCAAAATCTAATCAAATGGTCCCCGGATAATAACCAATCATCCCATCAAATTTCATGCGATTCGGTTTAAAACTTGTTTTGTTATGCGAATAACACGCATACAAATAAATAAATAAATGAATAAATAAATACACGGCAATCAAAACATAACCTTCCGCATTTTCAATGCGAAGGTAATAACAACTAATCGGTTTATCTTCTAAAAACAAATCTTCATTTTGATGAGCTGTCTAACGTGTGTATTTGACCATCACGTCATTATAAAAGGTGGAATCGTGATTTTGACTGATGTGTTGATTTTGAAAAAGAGATATTAAATAAGTTTAGTTTTCTAAGGTCTGATTATTTTAGTCTGTGAAATGTGAAAAGATTGGTGAGAAGCATCCATCACAATGTCACAGAACCAGAGGGGAATTTGTTCAGCTGTCAACACACCGAAATACACAATGGTACCTTTTAAGTAACTCAAAGATTTTCATTGGATTTCTTTTCTATCTATATGTTGTGAAAACAGCCAATACCTTTTCAAACAGTGGCCTTGGATAATAAATCATCTTAATATAACCTCCTCATGGAGACCTTTACACATCTGGTTAACGCTGAACCATAAATTACCAAAACAATGAGCACATTTTATTTTTTAACATTACACTCAATCATTTCCCCCGTCATTATTGTTTTTTTTATTTTTATACTTGATATTTTATTTAGGTATTTTTACAGAAATACAACCTTCAAAAAGTAAGAATGCATAATAATAATAAAACCTAAAAATAAAGTAAAAATTAACCATGCATCTGGCCAAGAAGGGCCGGAAGGAACCACAAAAATAAAAATGTTGAAGCAGGAAAATAATCATCCCCCCATTATTGTTCAAAGTGCCGCTTGAAGTTCATTTGAAAGCTCGAACGAAAAGTCAAGTCACTTTAAAAAAAGGAAAATGTATCCGATCCATTGAAGATGAGAGGATCCTTCTGTTGCTGCTTCTAGTGTGACTGAGCTTGAATCCCAACGAATAAAAACACATGATAGTGCATCCATAGGACTGATGTTTAAACACATGCAAGAAGTCTTGAAATCAGCTCAGTGGAACATCAAAAATACCCTTTTCAGAGATGTCCGTGTCTCTTTAAATGCTTCGCTCTCTTCGGTTTGAGGGAACCTGTTCGCTGAATCGTAACCCGGTGATTACCCGGCGCTCTTGAGCCTCCGGCCGGCGTCTCCGAGGCTTTGAGGGCCGACCCCGTCGGCGCCGGGGGAACGGCCGCATAGTCCGAGCCGATTGGCCGACGCTTCCTCGGCCTCTAGATCTCACCTCGAGGGTCAGGAACACTTCGGTTTAGCGTCAGCGTTTCCCGGGGCTCGTACGTCATTATCGTCTCAGAAATGTGTGAAAATGACATGTTGTGGAGTTTTAGATGGGAGGAGTGGGGTAAGAGAGGTTTGTTTTTTACATCAATGACCCAAATGTGTTGCATGCAGAAGAGAAAACAACACACACACACACACACACACACACTCTCTCCTTGAATCATGCAAATGAGCCGGTTCTTAATTGAGACGTTATTGATATCTCGTAATACGGCAGGCGACCCCGGTGGTTTCTCCTCGGCCTCTCCTCTCCGTCCGCCTCCCCTCACACTTTCCAATCGAGGCGCCACTAATTTAATATCGAGCGGCTATGAACTTCGATAACGAGACCCCCGTCCCTTCCGCCGGGCGTTCGATCCCGTCGTTCTCCTCTCCGATTCCTCCGGGCTCGGTATTGACGTCGCCCGACGGCGTTCATGTCCCGTGTCTCACGCGTCTCCCGTACGGTTGTTTGTGTCTCCGCAGTGTTTGCCGCTCGCCGGGCGAGGCTTCGTGTTGGACGAGTACACGTGCCGCTGCCGGACGGGATTCTACCACCCGGACCGAGTGGCTGTCAACGGCTTCGCGAGTAAGTCAAGGGCGCCGATCGCCTGCTGCAGTGGATGCTTAGAGAGAACGAGCGGTCCACGTAAGAGGTCCCTTTGGACCAATCAGAAGAGTTCGTTTTGGCAGGTTTCATCACGCCGAGCTTGAACAGTCGGTATCGTGATGCTTCTTTAACCCTCCTGTTACCTTTAGGGTCAATTTGACCCCATTCAATGTTTAATGTCGGTGTTCTTTGGGGTCAATTTGACCCCAGGCTGTTTTTCACTATGTCAAACATATAAGAAATATCAACTTTTTTATATATTTAAAGGGCTATTTAGGTAGTCAACAAACAAACATAAAGGACCTCACACTTAAACTTGGGAAACAATATTAATTCTAATAATTTTCTGGAGGTTTTAATTGCTGGGGTCAAATTGACCCCGAGGGTAAAATATGTTAGTAAATGTGAAGGTAACAGGAGGGTTAAGAAGGTGCAACTGGAATATTTATTTGGTTTTCAGCACAAATGTTTTTTCTTCATATCGAGAAATAGAAGTTTGCAGTGATGCCAGTTTATATACGTTTTATTGAGGTTTAAAAGTTGTTTTATGGCAAAACAATAAGGAAAGGACTCACTTGTTGTTCTGTGTCCTCCCTCGTCACATTTATCGCTATGGCGATGAAAGAGGCGGGTGATACTGACCTGTCTGGGAAATTGAAGTACCCCCCCCCCCCCTCCCACCATTAAGTTCACGATGGGAAATATATATATTTTTAATGGTATAGTTACTTTGACTTTTTCCCAGTTTATTCTGTTCGCCGTGAGTTAATTAAAAAAAACAGTTTTTTTGCAGACGTTAGAACACACACACACACACACACACGCGCCTTGTGTCCATCTCAATTATCCCAGCTTCTTTTTGCACATTTTTCTCTTCTTATTTTATTTTGTATTTTTGTTCTACCCTCAAACATGTTTCCCTTTCATGCACAGAAAAGAAAAAAGAAAAAGGATTTTCTCAGAGAGCCGGATATCTGTATTTTGTGTGTGTGTGTGTGTGTGTGAGAACACAATAACAGAGGCGAGGCCTGTTGGCGAGGCGTCCTGCTGCAGTCCGGCCCACCACGGGGCCGATAACAAGCCCCGTGAATCCACGAGGGGACGTCCTCCTCGCTCTTCCCCTCGCTGATTTTCCGTTGTGGATCACGTCAACATGTGGGAGGACCCGAGTCTGAAATTTCCACGGAGATGAGGAGCCCTTTTTTTAAGGGGATCACAGATTTGAAAAGAGGCCAGTTTCTTTTTAAAGGAGAAATCTCTGAGTCAATGGCCCTAAAAGCTCCATATAAGTCCACCATTTTGTTTTCTATCCAACCACACGGGCATCTCTTTGGGAATTCACCAACAACAAGTCCGCTCGGCTCTTCTTTTGGTTTTACCTGAGTTCCCCCTGAAGAGCTTCTTAGCGAGCAGCTCTTTTCTTTTAACGCATTTAATGGTTTAGTGGTTGGTTCACACCTTAAAATCTGTGGAAATTCTAGATTATCTGTCCTCCCCCGACCCTAAAAGACATCAGCGTTGTTTTCTTCCGGCTGGTTTGAGCCCATCTGTCTTTACACCCGATCCTCCCCGCCCCGGTCTTACAGAAGACATCAGCCCTGAAGGATGCAGCGCTGCCGCGTTGACTCTCCGTGTTCACACGTATAGATCCATCTCCCTCGTGTTGACACCATGTCGATGAATCCTCGTGAGGTCACAGGGGGACGGTGATATATAGACTCGGGGGCACTTCATCTCCTTCAGCTTTTCAATCCCGGCCTCCCGTCCAGGAGGAAACCCAGAGGCACGGGAAGTTCAGAGAAACGCTGCCGGCTTCTTTTCTCAAGAAATGATGGAAACACAAACGCACACATTTTGAATCAATGGAAACAACAGCTGTACGACAACATGTGACAGTCATCAGTTCAATTGAAGGGATGCCCATATTGCCTCTGGTCATAATATTAATGGAACCATTATTAATCAATTATTATTATTTAATATTTTAATAAAAGAAAAAGAAAATATTTAATATCCATTTAAATTGTCTGTTAATTATTAATTTATTTTTATTATTTATTATTATTAATGAGAATTACTTATTATGATTTAATATTATAATAAAATAGACAAAGAAAGTATTAACATTCTATTAAAAGAAACACAAAGTATTCACTATCCAGTTGAATTGGTTGTGAATTATTAATGCATTAATTATTATTATTATTTTTATTTATCATTCACGTTATTTATTATTATTTAATATTTGAATAAAAGAAACCAAAAAGTATTTACTTTCCATTTGAATTGTGTGTTCATTATTAGCGTATTAAATAATATCAATGTTATTTATTATTAATATTAATATTATTTATTATTATTTAATATTTTAATGAAAGATACTAAAAAGCATTTACTATATATTTGAATTGTGTGTTTTTATGCAAGACTAACCACTATAGATGATAATAACATAGTTACAATTAAAAACAACAATTTTGGAAACAATAGTGAGTCTGGAGACAAAACATTTAACTCTGTATTTATTATTCACCAGCTTCCTGACTGACACAGATTTCAAGTTGCAACACACTCAAGTGAATACATTTGGTGTGTGTGTGTGTGTGTGTGTGTGACAGGGACGGGCAGGGATGCCAAAGCTTCGGTCAGCGGCCCCAACGCGGACGAGGGCTCCTCCAGCGACTGCCTGCCGTGCCAGCCGGGCTGCAGCTTCTGCCGGGACGAGACGCCGTGCGTGACCCGGCAGGACGGCGCCCTGCGCTGGGCCGTGGTCTCCTCCCAGTGCCTCTGCATGCTCATCGTCTTCGTCGGCATGGTCCTCGTATACCACTTTCGCAGGAACAAGGTATTTATCTTTTATCATTTATCTTTAAGATATGGGTCACCAGATTCAATTCACAAGGACGTCACGCAGTGGTGTATAAAGTACCCAAAAGTCATACTTGAGTAAAAGTAAAGATACTTGACTGGAAAATTACTCAAGTAAAAGTAAAAGTCACCTATGAGAATACTACTTGAGTAAAAGTATTAAAGTATCTGATTTTTTTTGTACTTAAGTATCAAAAGTAATTTTCTGATATTAAATGTACTTAAGTATTGAAAGTAAAAGTAAATGCTGTTAATAAAAAAAACAAAGGGTCAGAATTTTGAGAATTATGAAGTTTATTTGTTTGGGTGCTGTGGCCGCCTTGAACAAGGAGTATGAGCGAGGATGAACTTAGCAATATATGAATACTATGAAATTACTCAAATATAAAAACACGATTAACACAGAAAAAAGCAGAACCAAAAGTAACAACCAAAATCATCACTTTAAAGTGAAAAATGTCTTGTTCATCTTCAAAAGAAGTTGATTTTCAAAATGGACAGATGTCAGTCTCGCTCTTCTGGGGCTGAAGACGAGTCCTGCGATGCTGAAGAGCCGTTCACATGGTGCAGGTAGAGGTGTCTAGCTTCACAGGCCCTGATGCAGGTAGAGTGTGTCTAGTTTCACAGGCCCTGATGCAGGTAGAGTGTGTCTAGCTTCACAGGCCCTGATGCAGGTAGAGTGTGTCTAGCTTCACAGGCCCAGGTGCAGGTAGAGTGTGTCTAGCTTCACAGGCCCTGGTGCAGGTAGAGTGTGTCTAGCTTCACAGGCCCTGATGGTGCAGGTAGAGTGTGTCTAGCTTCACAGGCCCTGGTGCAGGTAGAGTGTGTCTAGCTTCACAGACCCTGATGCAGGTAGAGTGTGTCTAGCTTCACAGACCCTGATGCAGGTAGAGTGTGTCTAGCTTCACAGGCCCTGATGCAGGTAGAGTGTGTCTAGCTTCACAGACCCTGATGCAGGTAGAGTGTGTCTAGCTTCACAGGCCCTGATGCAGGTAGAGTGTGTCTAGCTTCACAGGCCCTGATGCAGGTAGAGCTGTTGGCGTCCTGCTGCAGTCCGCCCACCACGGGGTCGAGCAACAAGCCCCAAGGTGAACTACTTTAGGACGCCCTCCCACCACGGGGGTGATAGCAAACCCCGTGAATCACGAGGGGCGTCCTCCTCGCTCTTCCCCTCGCTGATTTTCCGCCATATAAGTCCACCATTTGTTTTCTATCCAACCACACGGGCATCTCTTGGGAATTCACAACAACAAGTCCGCTCGGCTCTTCGTCTTTACGATCCTCCCCGGTCTTACAGAGACATCAGCCTGAAGGATGCAGGCGGCACTGCCGTACGTTGACTCTCCGTGTTCACCGTATAGATCCATCTCCCCACTTCATCTCCTTCAGCTTTTCAATCCCGGCCTCCCGTCCAGGAAAACCCAAACGCTGGCTTCTTTCTCAAATGATGGAAACACGCACATTTTGAATCAATGGAAACAACAGCTGTACGACAACATGTGACAGTCATCAGTTCAATTGAAGGGATGCCCATATTGCCTCTGGTCATAATATTAATGGAACCATTATTAATCAATTACTATTATTTAATATTTTAATAAAAGAAAGAAAAGAATATCCATTTAAATTGTCTGTTAATTATTAATTTATTTTTATTATTTATGAGAATTACTTTATTATGATTTAATATTATAATAAAATAGACAAAGTATTAACATTCTATTAAAAAGAAACACAAAGTATTCACTATCCAGTTGAATTGGTTGTGAATTATTAATGCATTAATTATTATTATTATATTTATCATTCACGTTATTTATTATTATTTAATATTTGAATAAAAGAAACCAAAAAGTATTTACTTTCCATTTGAATTGTGTGTTCATTATTAGCGTATTAAATAATATCAATGTTATTTATTATTAATATTAATATTATTTATTATTATTTAATATTTTAATGAAAGATACTAAAAAGCATTTACTATATATTTGAATTGTGTGTTTTTATGCAAGACTAACCACTATAGATGATAATAACATAGTTACAATTAAAAACAACAATTTTGGAAACAATAGTGAGTCTGGAGACAAAACATTTAACTCATTATTCACCAGCTTCCTGACTTTTCAAGTTGCAACACACTCAAGTGAATTACATTTGGTGTGTGTGTGTGTGTGTGTGACAGGGACGGGCAGGGATGCCAAAGCCACGCAGGGCTCCTCCAGCGACTGCCTGCCGTGCCAGCCGGGCTGCAGCTTCTGCGGGACGAGACGCCGTGCGTGACCCGGCAGGGCGGCGCCTGCGCTGGGCCGTGGTCTCCTCCCAGTGCCTCTGCATGCTCGCCGCGGCATGGTCCTCGTATACCACTTTAGGAACAAGGTATTTATCTTTTATCATTTATCTTTAAGATATGGGTCACCAGATTCAATTCACAAGGACGTCAATGCAGTGGTGTATAAAGTACCCAAAGTCATACTTGAGTAAAGTAAAGATACTTGACTGGAAAATTACTCAAGTAAAGTAAAAGTCACCTATGAGAATACTACTTGAGTAAAAGTATTAAAGTATCTGATTTTTTTTGGTATCAAAAGTAATTTTCTGATATTAAATGTACTTAAGTATTGAAAGTAAAGTAAATGCTGTTAATAAAAAAAACAAAGGGTCAGAATTTTGAGAATTATGAAGTTTATTTGTTTGGGTGCTGTGCCTTGAACAAGGAGTATGAGCGAGGATGAACTTAGCAATATATGAATACTATGAAATTATAAATATAAAACACGATTAACACAGAAAAAGCAGAACCAAAAGTAACAACCAAAATCATCACTTTAAAGTGAAAAATGTCTTGTTCATCTTCAAAAGAAGTTGATTTTCAAAATGGACAGATGTCAGTCTCTCTTCTGGGGCTGAAGACGAGTCCTAGATGCTGAAGAGCCGTTCACCTAGTGCAGGTAGAGTGTGTCTCACAGGCCCTGATGCAGGTAGAGTGTGTCTAGCTTCTGGAGCCCTGATGCAGGTAAGTGCTAGCTTCACTGGGCCAGGTGCAGGTAGTGTCTAGCTACACAGGCCCTGTTGCAGGTAGAGTGTGTCTAGCTACACAGGCCCTGATGGTGCAGGTAGAGTGAGTCTAGCTTCACAGGCCCTGGTGCAGGTAGAGTGTGTCTAGCTTCACAGGCCCTGGTGCAGGTAGAGTGTCTAGCTTCACAGACCCTGATGCAGGTAGAGTGTGTCTGGCTTCACAGACCCTGATGCAGGTAGGTGTGTCTGGCTTCACAGGCCCTGATGCAGGTAGAGTGTGTCTAGCTTCACAGACCCTGATGCAGGTAGAGTGTGTCTGGCTTCACAGGCCCTGATGCAGGTAGAGTGTCTTCACAGGCCCTGGTGCAGGTAGAGTGTGTCTAGCTTCACAGGCCCTGGTGCAGGTAGAGTGTCTGGCCACAGACCTGATGCAGGTAAGTGTGTCTAGCTTCACAGGCCCTGATGCAGGTAGGTGTCTAGCTTCACAGGCCCTGATGCAGGTAGGTGTCTAGCTTCACAGGCCCTGATGGTGCAGGTAGAGTGTGTCTAGCTTCACAGGCCCTGATGATGCAGGTAGAGTGTGTCTAGCTTCACAGGCTCTGGTGGAGGTAGAGTGTGTCTAGCTTCACCGGTCTGGTGCAGGAAGAGTGTGTCTAGCCTAGACCCTGATGCAGGTAAGTGTGTCTAGCTTCACAGGCCCTGATGCAGGTAGAGTGTCTAGCTTCACAGGCCCTGGTGCAGGTAGAGTGTGTCTAGCTTCACAGGCCCTGATGCAGGTAGAGTGTCTAGCTTCACAGGCCCTGGTGCAGGTAGAGTGTGTCTAGCTTCACAGGCCCTGATGGTGCAGGTAGAGTGTGTCTAGCTTCACAGGCCCTGATGATGTAGGTAGAGTGTGTCTAGCTTCACAGACAGCAGCACACAGTTGGGAAGCATTTCAGCAAGTCAACGTGATCCACGTCTCCATCCAGCTGTTTGCTGCTGTCATGCGCTTGAGATGACGAAGAAGAAGTCCTCTTCATCAGATGAACTGGACCTGGTGGCATCCCCTAGCTGCAGGGAGGGTTCTTCCATGTGCTGCTTGATGTAGTCCATTCCTGAAATAAAGTGAGAGTATTATAGACATGATAGAATTAATAACACTTCCTAACATGTCATGACCCCAACCTAAAGTTTTGTACTAAAGTTTGTTTTAATTTGAGGTTTATACATTTAGTTTCATGCACTGTCCGTGCATCCAGAGTTGATTTGTGAATATGTACTTGTATCTCTGTAGTTAAACACAACAACAGTCCCAAATCAATATCGTCGCCATTACTGGACCGTCACTCTTATAATATTAATACAAATAATGATAATAATAATAATGCTGTAATGATTAGCATTATATTATAGCTAAAACGACTCAAATCAACAAATTCTCACAACTGTCAACACTTCTTCAGCTCATTAACTCGCTAGAGATCCGTCTACTCCACTCACGCTAATTGTCTCATTTAATTGACGATAGCTAGCGAACGTTAGCCTAACATACAACATGTGTAGGACAATCAGACACTTGCCTTCCCCTCTCCTGCCAAAGATATAACTTACTCCAATCCTGAGGACAACACTGCTAGATATCTTAACAGGTTTATGATGACTAAACATTAACGTTGCGGCTCATGGGATTAATCTTAATTTACCTCAATGTGTTTCCTGAGGTTGGTGAGTTGTTGAAGGCCAATATCTCCGTAGCTTTCGGTCGGCATAAGAGGCACTTCATCCGGGAGGAAGAAACTTTCACTCCGACAAAAGAAAAGAGTTCGCCCAAATATGGCCACGGACGTTGATCTTGGTCCCCGTGGTTGTTCGAGTAGCTTCCATTGCTGCTCCACATGAAATGAGTCGTATCTGTAGCCGCTCGCTCGCATCCTGGGCATCACTGGGAAGAGAAAACACGCGGCAAGGACCACTGATCCCCAACCTGGTGCTCGTGCTGCGTTCAGGTGCGCTGCGGTGTGTTCCACAACAGTCCCCGATGTTTCTCATGATATTTTTTTTCCGTAGTAACGAGTAACGATACTGTTTCAGTGGAAATGTATCGGAGTAAAAGTACAAGTTTTCATTGCAAAATGTAGTGAAGTAAAAGTAAAAGTAAACAGAAATATAAGTAGTAAAATAAAGTACAGATACCCAAAAAAACTACTTAAGTAAAGTAACGAAGTACTTCTACTTCGTTACTATACACCACTGACGTCACGTCAGTTTAGAGGCGTTTGATGTTCGCAGGTCATCAAAGCTCTCTGGGATCAATACGCCGGTGAATCTCTCTGTGTGTGTGTGTGTGTGTGTGTGTCACCACAAAGCTTTGAAATCATTTCAAACAGCCGAGGCGCAGCACGTCAACTCCACACCCGTGTGTGTGTAACGGGCTCTGATTCATCCACTGGCGGTGGTAAAATGTCCAAATATCACCTTTTCCCCGAAGATGAAATGTGAGCCGGTGTTTAGTTCACGTCGGATGTATTTCCATCGCATCGATATCTCTGCCGCGTGAAATGTGGGTTTAGCTGACAGCGTCGTCGTCATATCTAAATGGCATGAGTAAATAATATATTCTCCACATCAACTTGAAAAGGTGTCGGCTGACATGTTTTATCACGTCATCGGAGTGTGAAACGACCTCACACACAGCAAACGTCCGGAAAGGGAAGGTTTAGTTTGAGCTCTCGTAGATATTCATGAAAGTATCTCAGTGGCGCCGCGCTCATATTATAACAAGACATCGTAGATTATTGAAATATTATTCTGGAAAGTGATAAATGATTTGTTGTGTGTTTTATTTTCAGGCCTTATCAATTCAATTTAATTGCAAACGTGATTACTTTGTGTGCTTTACAATGATTCATCATCGTATGTATCTCACCAGTGTTTAATGAGCCTGGATGAGTGCTTAATATCTCATCATTCAAACCCTCTTGGCCAAGATATTTTATTTCATTTCTCAGAAATTGCTGCTGTTTATACCGAAAATGTAAGATGACACCCGGAAAAAAAAAGTTTAAAGAATTGTAACATCTAAACTAGAGCATGATTCTGGCACACGATCGGGTGTTTACTAATTTGCTTACTAATTTCTTAATTTACAAATGTCTTAATTTACAAATTTCTTAATTTACAAATTTCTTCAATTACTAATATATTCATTTACAAATGTCTTAATTTACTTATTTCTAATTAACAAATTTCTTAATTAACAAATTTCTTAGTTTACAAATTTCTTAGTTTACTTCATAATTTACAAATTTCTTAATTTAAAAGTTTTTTAATGGACTAATTTCTTAGTTTACTAATTTCTTAATTTAATAATTTCTTAATTTACTAATGTCTTAATTTAATAATTTCTTAATTTAATAATTTCTTAATTTACTAATGTCTTAATTTACAAATTTCTTAATTTACTAATTTCTTACTTTCCTAATTTCTTAATTTCCTAATTTCTTAATTTACTAATTTCTTAATTTACTAATTTCTTAATTTACCATAAAATAATTCACGACGAAAGTAAATCAATTACTTTTGTACTTTTAATGCAAATAAAGTGACAGAGTGCATAAAAAGGAAAGTAAACTAATTTCATGACAAATTATTTAAGTCATAAATATTGGAAAATATACATTTAAAAGAAAGATGAGCTATGGGCCTTGTGACGTGTGTCGTGGTCCACGAGCTCGTAGAGTTCACTTCCGACTCCAGTAAACTTTTGACTGATGAACTATGAACCCCTCTGAGCCTCGACGTGTTAATTAATTGTTTTAAGATCCACCTCCGTGTTGCTCCGCCTCCCTCACACCTGAAGGATCGCTCTTATTAATAATATTAATAAAAGTTGGAGACGCTCCAGCCTTCGTCCTCGTTTCAACACATCCTGTAATCAGCAGACGAAGCTCAAGAGCTGATAGTTTATCAAGCTTCTCGCAGATAAATATAAAGTTTTATCGCCAACAAATGAGTTAATTTGATGCATTTTAATTCAATTTAAAAACTCGTCCGCTCCAGATAGCCGCGGTCGTGTTGGCGCTCGGTTGTCCTGCGCTCTTTGAAAGCCCCCTCAGGCATCTCTTCAGCTGGAGGAGGATATGTTGTTAAATATCTTACATAATGGGAGCGCAGGAAGAGCCGAAGATGGTTGAACCCTTCACTCAAAAAAAGTCCGAGTGCTTTGTTCTCTTTTCAACCAACGAAGAAGAAAAGCTCTTTTCAAACCTGCCGGAGTACGATGATATCCTGCTGCTTCCTCTTCGGACACGCTCCAATAGAACTGTCCAACATACATTTTGTAGAAAAGAAGAAACAAATAATTACGTATATTGTATAAAAAAAGCGACAAACCCCCAGAGGATGATCACAGAGTTACGTAACATTCGAGCTCTGATGTTTTGATTGACTCTCACGGCTCTCATCGATGTGTGGCTTTTAAAGTATTTGATGCATGAACGATAAGTTGAATAATAGTTGAATCTTTCTTCTCCTGCAGAGTATCCGGGCATCGGGTTTAGTGCTGCTGGAGGCCATCCTGTGTGGAGCTCTGCTTCTCTACTTTCCGGTAAGCCTGAGACACTCGCTAGTGTGTGTGTGTGTGTGTGTGTGTGTGTGTCATGTGCTCATTCCCTCGACATGTTTATTGATAATCCTCGTGCCAGGCTCCTTTGAGCTGAGAACACAAATATTCTCCTTGACTGAAGGTTTGACCTTCAGCTTGACCTTCAGCTCACGCCGTCACTCATTCATCTGAATGAGTCGGGATCGGATGCTACAACCCTCGGCCCATGAATCAGACTCATTTTGAGTCTCACGGCCGAGGTGTGATGGAACGGGACGAGCACCCCAGGGTGTTTCTGACTGGACACAGAGCTGGCCAACGGGCCGCGCTCATCGCAGAATAAACGCCATTACTTTTCATTTGATCGTCACCTTAGCGTCTTCGGCTTCTGCACCGTGATAAACCCGTTTGATTGGATCACTATAAAAGGGGGCGGGCTTAGAGGGAACCTCACCCTGTTGTTAGATGATCGAACGGTAACATTTCAACGCATTTCTTTGCATTATCCACCATATTTATTGCTTCCTCTTTTATACGTGCTTACGATCTCAGGGGTTATGTTTTTTTATGTGGTTTTTTTCTTTATTTTTGTCATTGGCTTTTGATTGTTTATGTTTATGTTTGCCCCATATGAGTTATTGGTGTTGATAGGGATAGAGGAAGAAGTACAGCAGCTGAAAATAGTTTATTTTTTTGAGATAGGGTAACTCATCTCCTTACCTTATCTCTAAGGCCGAGTCCGACCCCCCCTACGAAGGAAACTCATCTCCTTACCCTTTCTCTAAGGCCGAGCCCGACCCCCCTACGGAGGAAACTCATCTCCTTACCCTTTCTCTAAGGCCGAGTCCGACCCCCCTACGGAGGAAACTCATCTCCTTACCCTATCTCTAAGGCCGAGCCCGACCCCCCTACGGAGGAAACTCATTTCCTTACCCTATCTCTAAGGCCGAGTCCGACCCCCCTACGAAGGAAACTCATCTCCTTACCCTTTCTCTAAGGCCGAGCCCGACCCCCCTACGGAGGAAACTCATCTCCTTACCCTTTCTCTAAGGCCGAGTCTGACCCCTCTACGGAGGAAACTCATCTCCTTACCCTTTCTCTAAGGCCGAGTCCGACCCCCCTACGAAGGAAACTCATCTCCTTACCCTATCTCTAAGGCCGAGCCCGACCCCCCTACGGAGGAAACTCATCTCCTTACCATTTCTCTAAGGTGAGAGCGGCGTCGATTGATCTCCACGCCGAGACGCATCGCCCCCGGGCTAAAAATAGATCGGGAAAAAGATGCTGCCGCTGCTTCTGTTTTAAATAATTCCGCCGTTATTAAGCAGCGGGAGGAGATGCATCGCCGTCGCTCCCGGCTTTGCGGAGTAATGCAACCCCCCACCCGCCCCGCCAAAATAAAAGCCTTTTCTCTCCTGAGTGTGTCACGTGCGATAACTTCGTTCCCCACCTTCTGCCTTGATATGAGAAGAAGAGAGGAGCAGCGGAGTGCAGGAGGAGAGAGGCAACTAAATTATGGCGGTGCCGAAGACGGCTATTTCCGTCTGAGGAGGGGGGGGGAGGGGGGGGGATACACGCACACGCACACATTTGTGAGTCACAATGTGATCCCTTGGATTAGCTTGCCAGCCCCGCGTTTGTTTCTTTTGCAGCTTCTTTATTGAGGGGGGGTGGGGGGGGAGACACACACACACAGGCGAATGAATCAGAGCCCAGGTTCCATTGTGGCGCAACCTGGCCTCGACTTCACCGATGGGTGCTTCACACGTGTTCACGGCGTGTCGAGAGGAGAGAAAACAACACGGGGGAAAACGTGGCCTTTCGACATTTTTTTATACGAAAAATGTCGGGCGCCTCTCGTCGTCCGTCCACGTCTGCCGACCTCCTTGGAGGGCGGCCCCTCTGCCGCCTGGGTCCCATCCTGAGCTGGAACTACGACGTTTTCATTTGCTTTGCCCTTTTCTTTCCTTTATTTTTCATTTTTTTACCTCACAGTTACCTTTGTTTATCTCTCGTCTCTCGATTTCCTGGTGATTTTTCTCCTCACTGACCCTGTCCTATATTTGTGTGTATACATAAAAAATGGTTGGAAATACCGTGCAAGAGCAACAACAACACCATAACAAGCATGTAAACACGGCGGGGGAGATACTTCCTGCCCATCTGCGTGTGCACCAGTCTGCGGGTTTCTATTTAACCCTTGTGTTGCCTTCGGGTCATTTTGACCCGATTCAATGTTTAATGTCGGTGTTCTTTCGGGAGTCAACAAACAAACATAAAGTACCTCACACTTAAACTTGGAAAACAATATTAATTCTAATAATTTTCTGGAGATTTTAATAGCTGGGGTCATATTGACCTCAAGGGTAAAATATGTTAGTAAATATAAAGGTAACAGGAGGGTTAAACATTGAATCGGGTCAAATTGACCCGAAGGCAACACAAGGGTTAAGACATTTTGACGACACCTTTCTTGAGTTTGCAGAGCGGTTCCCAGGGAGGACTCGTTCATCAGGTTCCACCTGTAGTTCTATACTTTGATATAAGCGTTGTGCATCTCAAGGTTATTACGCACTCACGCAATAAACATAACTAAAGTTTAATTTCAATACAAATCCTTTATGACTCATTTGGCTTGGTTTTGAGTGAGCGGGTCAATATGACCCTGAACAGCACAGGTGTCTCATCTCCATTTATCTGCATCACCACGTGAAAGAAAATAAAAAAATGCAAATAAAATTTCGGAGAAAATACATGTTATGGTAGAATAATGCAATTTATATCTACACTTTTCCAATGTACCTAAAACATAGTTTGAACATGTATTTTTTATTAAAAGGAGCCTAATTAAACTCTATGGAGAGGTGAATAACTCCTTTCCACTAAAAACTGATTGAATTGTTATTAATGGTGTTGGTGATGAGGTACAAACTATATTTCTGATGATTTTATTCGTTTCTGACAACTTTTGGATGATAAGAAATATAGTTTGTAAGAAATATAGTTTAAAATATAGTTTGTACCTCATCATATTGACCCGGGAACATCATTTTGCTGTACCTGAGAAAAAAAACCTAACAGGAGGGATGAACGCGTTTCTGATGAGGACAATATCTACATAAGAAATTCCCAGCCTGGACATTTTTTTTATCTGCCTCACACGATGAACAAACTGAGAGAAGGATTACATCACTCTGCTTCCCCATGTCGGAACCGCCCTCGGGTCAGAGCGGAGCACTTTGTGTCCCGCTGGTTAAATCCTCTGCACTTTTGAAACCCGGTGACCTTTGAGCACGACCCCTCGCCCCCTCGAGGTGTCCCCTCGGCCCGACTCGGGGCTCCGCCGTGCATGTCGGAGCACGCGAGGGGGGCTCATGAGAAACAGGATGGCCGCCGCATCCTGACCTGACGGGTCGTGACACGCGGGCTGCCGGACGCTTCCCTGCGTGGCGCTCCGCTCTGCCCTCCATCCAAGCTCTTCTGACACTTCCAATCTGACTTAAGTGGATTTGGAGGGGTTGACTGTTTGCGTGTCATACCCGGTTTCCCTTCTCCCCCCTCTTGCAAAGTGCTTCTAATCAAAAATGAAGTTGAGGACATCCAGCTGCAGCTGGAGTGTTCCTTCTATCTCCACGTGCAGACGGACACGATGGGAGAAAGACGGCATCGCGACGTGTTATTCCCCCTCTGATGCGTACCCCTTTGTGCCCGAGCAAGATGGGAATACCTCAGCTTCTAACTGGTGATGAGGAGGAGGGGAAGAAGGGAATTATAGGAGGGCGAGCACCAGCCCCCCCCCCCCCCCCCCCCAGAGTGTGAGCTGGATGTAATTTACACTCGGCCCACCTCGGGGAGCAGAAGAAGAAAGCATTACCTGCCTCCCGTCCCATGCGGCCGCTGGGTGTCGGCTTTCATATCAAAATGGATCCATCGCTGTTACAGAAAGCCCCACCTCTCCTCCCACTCACGAAGGTGTTTTGTCGAAAGGAGAAAGAAAAAAGGAAGAGACGGGGAACGAGAAGGAGACGACGACCAGAGAAAACCAAAGCGGCGGCGGATGTCGGCCCTCATTCCAACGTCGGAGCATTACAAAGTAGCACGAGAGCTGTTGTTGTGACAGAAGGATTTCCCCGAGGCGGCTTCCTCCCGTCGTCCTCGCACTCAAAGGCTCAAAGTCGTTCTTCTCCCTTTTAGCTGGTGGCAGATTGGTGAGAAACTGCGATGGCAAAAGGCTGAACGTCAGCGCCGTCTGCTCCTTTGACAGTTTAAGATTGAGCCATTAAAAAAAAAAAAACTAATCTCGAGATTGACATATTTATACGGCGGCGACTGATATATTATCTTTTATTTGGGCTTTCTTTTTCATTTCAGTAAGTGCTCCATTGGCGCGAGGTCGCTCTTCGAGCCGTTTGCGAAGCTGCCAGCTGTGATAATAATCATAATTCAGCGTTTCGAAAACCACATTTTTTAAAATGTCCCCCAAGCCGAGGAGACCGACTCAGAGGCGTTGAAAGCATTTGGGTCGGCGCCGTCGGCGTCTGAACTCTCCGACCGCGTTAATTAGACAAATTAATACGAACGCTTCCGAGAGGACGCCGCGGTTTCCTGTCGCCGTTTCCCTCCCGGAAAAAAACAAAAAACAAAACACTTAATGAGTGAGTCATTTCATCCGTAGATCGTCAACGCCTGCAGAGCGTAGACGAAACGTAAGCTCTGGGGAAGAAGAGAATGAAAACACCGGCGGTCCCTCCTCCGTTTACTCTCGACCGGGCGAGCTGGACGCGTGTCACGGCGTTGAGGAGGAGCTCTGACGTCCCGCGTGATCCATTCGCCGCGAGACACTGACCTTCACGCTAAAGGCGATCAATCCCTGAAACTTTCCAGCCCCTGGTGCACACACACACACACACACACACACACACGTGTGTATTTTTATAGTCTACACGTTACAAGTTCATTACAATCTGCTGCTTTCCGAGGCTCTTTTCCTAACTAGCTTGAATCAGAATCAGAATCAGAAACAGTTTTATTGCCAGGAATGTTTACACAAATGAGGAATTTTTTTGGCGGAAGGTGCAACATTTAGACATGACAAACAACAATCAACGCGACAGCAACAGTGAACTTAAGTATGCGATAAGATAAAGATAAAGATAAAGTGCTCGGACAACAAATAACGTTAAAGTGTTTAGGTGTGTGCTTCAAGTGATGTGTGTTTAAGTTAAAGTGCATGTTAAAGTGACGTGTGTGGAGGAGGCCTCCAGTTAAAGTGCATGTTAAAGTGACATGTGTGTGGAGGAGGCCTCCAGGAGGGAAGAAGGAGGAAGAGGAAGGAGGGGGGAGAAGGAGGAGAGAGGAAGGAGGAAGAAGAGGAGGTAGTCCTGGGGGTGACAGAGTCAGTCAGTGGGGGACCCGGGCTCCATTGATGAGCCCGACTGCCGACGGGAAAACTTTTTTTTGTTTTTTTGGAGTCTTCAAAACCAAAAGGATCCACACACTTTTTATTCCGACGCGCTACATTTGCTAAATATCTCCCGTTTTTTGGCGAGATATAATGATCTAAAGACATTATGTGCGTATATGCTTTGCGTTGCGTCTATATTTTGGTTGTGGGCGTGCTCTCCGTGACATTTATTCCTTCTTTCTATTATCATCTGATCTCCAGTCAAGGTAATTTTTTGAGGTGTCGTGCAAACTAGGGCGCACAAACATCCGTGATACACACGTTTTGAGCGTCCGTTATACCAAAGGCCGGGGGGGGGGGGGGGGGGGAAGAAGTCTTCGCCATCCGGAGAGGTGAGCGTGCAACATCACGACAACATGGCGCCACAGCTGACTGTCTTGCGTCACCGTCGGACCAACAGGGTACCGCTCTCTGCGAGAAGCAACCCGCTGGATCTGTGTGTGTGTGTGTGTGTGTGTGTAGGTGTGTAGGTGTGTGTGTGTGTGTGGAGCCAGCTGGTGGCTGCTGAAATGAGAGATGATTAGGAATGAAAAATAACTGCAAATTAAGTGGCTGAGTGTTGATTGAGTGGGTGAGCGTGTGAATCTGTTCTCTGAGAGTCCCGTCACACTAAATTCAACCATTCATTGTTGTTAAGTATTCTCAGAGATGGATCAATGAATAAATGTCTTTATACTGCGTATGGTATGAGTGTTTAAGTCAGACAGTCTTGATTTGTCTTCAATATTTGATGACAAAAATAACTCTGATTGTGTGAAAACATTACTCTACTTCTCCAGTTTGGATTAAAATAGAATAAGGAGTAGACAGAGTAAACACACAGGGGAACGAGACACAGGTGGAAACAATGAGGGCGGGGCTTGCAATCACACAGGGAGGTAGAGGGGTGACTGAGGGCAGGTGAAGGGAATGAACCAATCAGGGACAGGGTAGACGATCACAGGGACAGGAAGTGGAGGGAAACAGAGGACGCGAGAGACGAGGACTTCAAAATAAAACAGGAAACAAGACACAACAATCCCGACCATGACAATACAGCAGAGCATGCTTTAGGGCGGGCAGCTGTACGTCGCTTCTCAAGCGTCCAGATATGATCATTTACGTTCATAAAGCAAAAAAAATAGTGGCTTACTCCACTTTTTATACACGGTGTGTGACACCGTCACAGGTTCAACCCCCCCGACAGCAGCCGGTGTTCCCGTCAACAGTCGTCAAACCTACAAGTCACCGTCCATAAGAGCGTCGGCGACGTCTGCCGCCGAGTCTGATCCTCACCTTTGATCTCGCTGCATTGATTGGATTCTCGCCTCGCACATGACTTCAAATAAGCTTCTGTGTGCCGTGCGATGAGCACAATAATGCGTGGGTTATTTGTTCCAGCAGATTCTGCTCCTTCATTTTTCTCGCCACCGGATGCCAGTCGATACGCTCCGGATAGGCGTGGTCATGAAACACGTTCCGAGAACAAACTGTTTTGGCGAGTCGCCATCGTTTCCCATTCTCGTTTAAGGAATATGGCGAGACGCCAGGTCAAGGTGCACCGACTAGCTCGATGTTCGTTTATTTCGGATCGAACGATATCAAAAACCCGGTTCTACAGGAATTTGGACAGCAAATTGTCTTCAATGTGAACACACACACACCTTTTAATGATAATGTTGGTATCTAGAAGAGACAAGAGATTAAAAGCTCTGTTCATATCTTAATATACTTCGTCTTGTATTCTTTACTTTTAGCAGAACACGTGGCTCAGGTCGTGATTCAGGGAAAGGGAAAGTTCTTGGGCGTTTTGTTGTCAAGTGAGTCCTAATATTCGATTGTCAGGAACAAAGGTAAGGGAAGAGAAGCTACAGTGAGTCATGTTTTAGTCGTCAGGCGGAAATGACTTCTCACTTCTCAGGTTAACAGACGAGTTCAAAAGCTTTCGATTGGCTTGAAAATCCGACGTCAATTCAATTCAGTTTATTTTGTATTGGCCAATATCACCAATTACGAATTTGTCTCAGAGGTCACAAAGCCGGAAACGGGCTTGTGAAAGGTTTATATATATTTTATATATATTCTTTTCTCTTCTTAGAGATACGTGGTTCTCATAGGGCAGAGACGCTCCAGACATACAAGGATTTTTAAAGAATAAGATTAAACTACCAACAGCATATAAAGAAGATAAAAGTAGCTCAACCGAACACATCTGCAACGTTAAAATGCAACAGCAGCAATAAAATCAATCCAGATCCAATTCAATTCAATTCAATTCAGTTTATTTGTATAGCCCAATTTCACAAATTACAAATTTGTCTCGGAGTGCTTTACAATCTGTACACATAGACATCCCTGCCCCAAAACCTCACATCGGACCAGGAAAAACTCCCAAATAACCCTTCAGGGGAAAATGGAAGAAACCTGCAGGAGAGCAACAGAGGAGGATCCCTCTCCAGGATGGACAGATGCAATAGATGTAATGTGTACAGAAGGACAGATTTAGAGTTAAAATACATTCAATGAATATGACAGAGTGTATGAATAGTTCATAGTAGGCATATTCCACGATGGAGACCTCCACGATCCATCAGGCAGATGGCGGTGGGGAGGAGGAGTGGCGGAGTCTCAACAGGACAGTGGCGTAGTCATGAGCAGGAATTCCACGACCCAGACGATCCATCAGGCAGATAGGATCTATGCCGTCTCATAGGGTCCGATGACCCCATGAGACGTAAAGTCAAAAGGACTTCCGGGAGAAAGCAGAGTTAGTAACGTGTGATTGAGAGATGAAAATTCATCCTTAAGGAGAGAAAAAGAGGAGATAGGTACTCAGTGCATCCTAAAACGTCCCCGGCAGCTATAAGCCTATAGCAGCATATCAAGGGGCTGGACCAGGGCAAACCTGATTCAGCCCTAACTATAAGCTCTGTCAAAGAGGAAGGTCTTAAGTCTACTCTTAAACGAGGTGACTGTGTCTGCCTCCCGGACTGAAATTGGAAGCTGGTTCCATAAAAGAGGAGCTTGATAACTAAAGGCTCTGGCTCCCATTCTACTTTTAAGACTCTAGGAACTACAAGTAGTCCCGCATTTAGTGAGCGTAGCTCTCTAGTGGGGCAATATGGTACGACAAGCTCCTTAAGATATGATGGAGCATCACCAATCAAGGCTTTGTAGGTTAAGAGAAGAATTTTAAAAGTGATTCTTGATTTTACTGGGAGCCAGTGCAGAGCAGCTAGTGCAGGAGTGATGTGATCTCTTTCTTAGTTTTAGTGAGAACACGAGCTGCAGCATTCTGGATCAACTGGAGGGACCTAAGAGATTTATTAGAGCAGCCTGCTAATAAGGAGTTGCAGTAATCCAGTCTCGGAGTAACGTAACGTGAACCAATTTTTCTGCATCTTTTGAGACAAGATGTGCCTGATTTTGAAATATTACGTAGATGAAAGAATGCAGTCCTTGAGATTTGCTTTACGTGGGAGTTAAAGGACAAGTCCCGATCAAAGATAACGCCAAGATTCTTTACAGTGGTGTTGGATGCCAGGGCAATGCCGTCTACAGAATCCACATCACCAGATAATTGATCTCTGAGGTGCTCAGGGCCGATTAAAATTACTTGGTTTTGTCTGAGTTTAACATCAAGAAGTTGCAGGTCATCCATGTTTTATGTCTTTAAGACATGCTTGAATTTTACAGAGTTGGTTGCTCTCCTCTGGTTTTATCGATAAATATAGTTGAGTGTCATCTGCATAACAATGAAAGTTTATGGAGTGTTTCCTGATAATATTGCCCAAAGGAAGCATGTATAAGGTAAATAAAATTGGTCCAAGCACAGAACCCTGTGGAACTCCGTGATTAACGTTGGTGGTTATCTTGGCGTCATCGTTTACAAATACAAACTGAGATCGATCTGATAAATAGGATTTAAACCAAATTAGTGCCGTGCCTGAAATGCCAATCGACTGCTCCAGTCTCTGTAACAGGATGTCATGGTCAATGGTGTCGAATGCAGCACTAAGGTCTAACAAGACCAGGACAGAGAGGAGTCCTTTATCTGCTGCCATTAAGAGGTCATTTGTAATTTTCACCAGTGCCGTCTCGGTGCTGTGGTGTTTTCTAAATCCTGATTGAAATTTCTCAAATAAACTATTATGATGTAGAAAGTCGCACAACTGATTTGCGACCACTTTCTCAAGGATCTTGGAGAGGAAGGGAGGTTAGAGATCGGTCTGTAGTTAGCCAATACCTCTGGATCCAGAGTGGGCTTCTTCAGGAGAGGTTTAATAACAGCCACCTTGAAGGAGTGTGGTACGTGGCCTGTTAGCAGAGACACATTGATAATATCTAATAGAGAGCCGCCAATTAAAGGCAAAACGTCTTTAAGCAGCCTCGTCGGGATGGGGTCCAAGAGACAGGTAGACGTGTTCGAAGTAGAAACCGTTGAAAATAATTGGTCACGGTTGATAGGAGAAAATCCCTCCAAATATACACCAGGGCATACAGCGGTTTCCAAGGCCATTCCACTTGAGGACAGATTGGCACTGGTTATGGGCAAGAGATTATTAATCTTGTCCCTAATAGTTAAAATCTTTTCATTAAAGAAGTTCATAAAGTCATTACCACTAAGGTTTATAGGAATGCTCGGCTCCACAGAGCTGTGACTCTCTGTCTATGTGTACAGATTGTAAAGCACTCCGAGACAAATTTGTAATTTGTGAAATTGGGCTATACAAATAAACTGAATTGAATTGAATTGAATTGGATCTGGATTGATTTTATTGCTGCTGTTGCATTTTAACGTTGCAGATGTGTTCGGTTGAGCTACTTTTATCTTCTTTATATGCTGTTGGTAGTTTAATCTTATTCTTTAAAAATCCTTGTATGTCTGGAGCGTCTCTGCCCTATGAGAACCACGTATCTCTAAGAGAAAAGAATATATATAAAATATATATAAACCTTTCACAAGCCCGTTTCGGCTTTGTGACCTCTGAGGCAAATTCGTAATTGGTGATATTGGCCAATACAAAATAAACTGAATTGAATTGACGTGGATTTCAAGCCGATCGAAAGCTTTTGAACTCGTCTGTTAACCTGAGAAGTGAGAAGTCATTTCCGCCTGACGACTAAAACATGACTCACTGTAGCTTCTCTTCCCTTACCTTTGTTCCTGACAATCGAATATTAGGACTCACTTGACAACAAAACGCCCAAGAACTTTCCCTTTCCCTGAATCACGACCTGAGCCACGTGTTCTGCTAAAAGTAAAGAATACAAGACGAAGTATATTAAGATATGAACAGAGCTTTTAATCTCTTGTCTCTTCTAGATACCAACATTATCATTAAAAGGTGTGTGTGTTCACATTGAAGACAATTTGCTGTCCAAATTCCTGTAGAACCGGGTTTTTGATATCGTTCAATCCGAAATAAACGAACATCGAGCTAGTCGGTGCACCTTGACCTGGCGTCTCGCCATATTCCTTAAACGGAACAGAGCTTTTTCTCTGGCCCTCTCCCAAATTTGCAGACAGACGAATTGTATAGCCGAATGTCGTCTTTCAACCGCTGGCTGTCGAGGTGGTGCCCAGCGAATAATGTGGGCTACGTAGACAACTGGAAGACTTTCTGGGGAAAACCTGATCTGATGAGGAGAGACGGCATTCATCCCACGTTGGACGGAGCGCGTCTCATTTCTGCGAATATGACCAAGTTGATGACCGGACTTAATCTATGACAACCCAGGGTTCAGATCAGGAACCGGGAGCAGAGTTGTAGTTTAACACCCTTCTCTGCTCTTCCATTCGAGCAGTTACCCACCCATGACTTTAGAGTAGAGACTGTGTCTGTCCCACGGCCACTTCAATTAAATAAATCAAAAGTAAGCAGAAGAGGAGTCGTACACAATAACCTTATACAAGTTAACACCATTATTTCAGCAGTGCAACAAAATAGGTCTATTAAATGTGGTCTCCTAAATATTCGATCTCTGTCATCTAAAGCTGTGTTACTGAATGATTTAATATCAGATAATCACATTGATTTATGTTGCCTAACTGAAACCTGGCTGAGCCATGAAGAATATGTCTGCCTGAATGAATCGACTCCTCCAAGTCATATTAATACTCACATTCCTCGAGGCACCGGTCGAGGAGGTGGAGTAGCAGCCATCTTTGAATCGAGCCTATTAATTAATCCTCAACCAAAATTACACTACACCTCATTTGAAAGCCTTGTTCTTAGTCTTTCACATCCAACCTGGAAAACACTACAGCCAATTCGATTTGTGATTCTGTACCGCCACCAGGTCCATATTCAGAGTTTATATCTGAATTCTCAGAATTTATATCAAGTTTGGTTCTTAAAACCGATAAAGTTATTATTGTTGGAGATTTTAATATCCATGTGGATGTTGATAATGATTGCCTTAGTGCTGCATTCATCTCCTTGTTGGACTCGATTGGCTTCTGTCAGAGAGTACAGAAACCCACTCACAGCTTTGGCCACACGCTTGATCTTGTTCTTACTTATGGCGTTGACATTGAGCATTTGAACGTCTTCCCACAGAATCCTCTTCTGTCAGACCACAACCTCATAACTTTTGAATTTATACTACCGGGTGTACTCCGTTAGTCAAAAGTTTCTACACTAGATGTCTAACTGATAGTGCTGTAGCTAAATTTAAAGAAGCGATTCCTTCTGTATTTGATTCGATACCACGTCTCAATATAACAGAGGACTCCTGGTCTAACTTTAGTCCGTCCCAGATTGATCATCTTGTTGACAGTGCCACAGGCTCTCTGAGAATGACACTGGACTCGATAGCCTCTGAAGAAGAAGACAGTGAGGAAGAGGAGGTTTGCTCCTGGTATAACCCTCAGACCCGCAAACTGAAGCAAACGTCACGAAAGCTTGAACGCATATGGCGTTCAACTAATCTCGAAGAATCCCGCTTAGTTTGGCGAGATAGTCTTAAAACATATAATAAGGCCCTCCGTAATGCCAGAGCAGCCTATTACTCATCAATAATAGAAAAAAATAAAAACAACCCCAGGTTTCTCTTCAGCACTGTAGCCAGGCTGACAGAGAGTCACAGCTCAGGTCGTGATTCAGGGAAAGGGAAAGTTCTTGGGCGTTTTGTTGTCAAGTGAGTCCTAATATTCGATTGTCAGGAACAAAGGTAAGGGAAGAGAAGCTACAGTGAGTCATGTTTTAGTCGTCAGGCGGAAATGACTTCTCACTTCTCAGGTTAACAGACGAGTTCAAAAGCTTTCGATCGGCTTGAAAATCCGACGTCAATTCAATTCAGTTTATTTTGTATTGGCCAATATCACCAATTACGAATTTGCCTCAGAGGTCACAAAGCCGGAAACGGGCTTGTGAAAGGTTTATATATATTTTATATATATTCTTTTCTCTTCTTAGAGATACGTGGTTCTCATAGGGCAGAGACGCTCCAGACATACAAGGATTTTTAAAGAATAAGATTAAACTACCAACAGCATATAAAGAAGATAAAAGTAGCTCAACCGAACACATCTGCAACGTTAAAATGCAACAGCAGCAATAAAATCAATCCAGATCCAAGACCAATACTTTTACTTTAAGTACTTTAACTGCATTCCGCTTTTGATAATTTACCATCACTAGTAATACTTAATAATTTCTAAGACAAAGGTGGTACAACGTAGTTACAGAAGGCTTTATTTAGAAAATAGCAATACAATATTTAATATTCAAACAAAACCACATTTATTATTACATGTGCTCAGATGTGCTGTGTAAACTTCTGTGTGAATTAAAGTAATAATCTCATAAAATGTTGAACATTAATATTTTCCAGCCATATCCTAACTTTTTTAATTAATATTATCATTATGATTTGGGATATATACATATATATATGGATATATATATATGGATATATATATATCCATATACATATAAATGGATATATATATATCCATATATATATATGGATATATATATATATACAGGACTGTCTCAGAAAATTAGAATATTGTGATAAAGTTCTTTATTTTCTGTAATGCAATTAAAAAACAAAAATGTCATGCATTCTGGATTCATTACAAATCAACTGAAATATTGCAAGCCTTTTATTCTTTTAATATTGCTGATTATGGCTTACAGCTTAAGAAAACTCAAATATCCTATCTCATAAAATTTTAATATTTCCTCAGACCAAGTTAAAAAAAAGATTTATAACAGCTGAGTGTTTGTCAAGGCTCAGGAAACCCTTGCAGGTGTTTCGAGTTAATTAGACAATTCAAGTGATTTGTTTAATACCCTACTAGTATACTTTTTCATGATATTCTAATATTTAGAGATAGGATATTTGAGTTTTCTTAAGCTGTAAGCCATAATCAGCAATATTAAAAGAATAAAAGGCTTGCAATATTTCAGTTGATTTGTAATGAATCCAGAATGCATGACATTTTTGTTTTTTTAATTGCATTACAGAAAATAAAGAACTTCATCACAATATTCTAATTTTCTGAGACAGTCCTGTATATACATATATATAAGATATATATATATGTATATCTGTATATATATATATCCATATATATATCCATATATATGTATTAGATATATATATATATATCCATATATATGTATTAGATATATATATATATTTATATATATGTATATATATATATATGTATATATATATATTGGTGTAACCATGAGCAGAATTCACATCAAAAAGAAAGTTGAGTCAGTCAATGCTCTTTATTGTCAATTCAGACAGCGTAATTGTGTATCCCGATATCTCGATGTGTGACTTCATCACGTTTTAGATTCCACAGAAAGACAAACCCTCGTATTGAATATCATTCGCACACGTTCACCTTCATGATGGACATGTGGCCTTTTGACATGGAGGCCGATACGGTAACCGTTTCACTCTGGTGGGACAGGCTGGGGCAGACTTTCGCTTCGCCGTTGACGAACGTCTCCCCCTCGCTGTCTCCGATCATCGTTTTGTAAAGATCGCTGTTGCACTCTTTGTCGATGTCGAAGATTCCCACCGCGTACTTGTTGGACTTCTTCTTTCGGTCGAAGGGAACCCGGAACAGCACGGCTATCTTCTGAGCGGCGACCTTCGTGGACACGTTGAGAAGATCGTAGGTGAAGACGCCGAAGGATCCTTGAGCTTTAAGGCGACTATTGCTGAACAAGGCCTCTCCGGACGAGTTGGGCTGGATCATGGCGGGGAGGGGCTCGCGGCAGCACCCCACGTGGATGTACTGTCTACGTATACAAGAGACGTGTTAATGGTGAGAGCAAATACAGCATATGTACATCCCATAGTTTCACTCGCCTGAGGTTACAGAGGCTGTAGTTGGAGCTGTCGTTCGTGAGAATGACCTTGCACTCGCGGCTCATTGGCAAGGCAGCGATTCCGGATTTAAGTCCTTCAAGTGCCAACGTGTTCGTGAAGTCAGAAAAGAAGTCTTCCATTCCACCACCTGCTCAGACGGACATGTTTATAACATATTTTACAAATATTTCATCTGACAAATACATCTAGTATACTCACTGTGCCTTAAAGCGGCCAAATGTGGCATTAAAGTCACTTCCATAAATATGATCACGTTATTATTGACATTTAAGCAATTTAACCAACAATAAACTGTTTTTACAATCTGCCCTGAAGGGGGCGCTATAGACAGGATCAGGGGATCGCAATTCTATAACGTACATGTGGTCGTACATATGCACCGGATACATCTGAATATTATTTCTGTGCAAAATAAGAGCACGTATAAGCATAAATTCAGCTTTTTATGCTGAGAACAGATTAACTGCTTCCAGTTTCTTGAGTAACTACACTTGAAACTCAAAGTTAATCTTTTTAAATGAATTTTCGAATGAAACAATTACATGTTTCACATTCAAATGTGACACACAGACAAATTACGATTAGATTTAAAGAACATTTTTACAGGCTCGTCATTGCCTAATAACGTTACCGTGTAATTTGTCAATCACAAGTTGGCAGATGTCCAGTTATGTGATTCCTCGTGTTGCTGAGGAGCCGTCTGGTGAACATGCAGGAATATGAAAACGTGTCAACAGGCGAGCATATAGACAGAATATAGAGGATGAAGTTTAAAATACTGAAGTAAGGAAAGGCAAGTTTATTTCATTTTGCAATTCACAAAGTGCTTCACATAAAATCATTAAAAGCATCAAAATGCAAAAGAAAACAAGATTAAAACAATTAAGAACATTCATTAAAACATTAAAAACAGTTTTTAAAAAAGCAAGAAATAAGAAGAGTAAAAGTTGCAATGCAGTTAAAAAAAAAAAAGTACTAATAAATGATAATTGAGCATTATATATTTTTCTAAATCACATTTCCCCTATAATTAGTACGAGACTCCAAACATTCACTCAGATGGTTCTTCTTACCTGAGATGAAGAACTGGATGCTCTCGTCAGCCCTGCAACTTTCCTTCTTATACAGGCGATGGAGTTTAAAACCTGATGTTCCAGGAAGTTGGATAAATATCTTTACTGGAAAACGTGGTGGAGGAATGTGACTCCACCTGACTGGAAGAGATCTGAAACGAGACAACGGGCCGATGCTCGTCGCTCAACGCCCTCAATCAAATCCACTGGCGTTGCCAAGTGACTTCTCTCGCACATCGTGCTGCGGCACGTTTGTTTTAGCCATGTGGTTAGACTTCATCAAGTAAACTTTTAAAAAAAGACAAAGAAATGCAGCAGAGTCGACACAAGTTTCATCGAAGGAGGGAACGAGGTGACGTTGGTTGTCGTGTTTGTCCGCTTCCACCACTTCCAAACCTTTTCATCCGCACGTGAGCTCAATGTTTCTCTCTCCAGGCGCGTGGAGAACACGCGGTTCTGTTTGGGAAAGTCCAGAGATCCGACTCGGAGGGCAGACGCAGAACCCGGGTTGCGTTGTCAGGCTACTGGGGGAGCCTGGAGACCAGTCCATGACCCTAATGGTCGGGGCAATTGAGATGCGGTCACCAGCCGAGAGAAAACCCAACGTACTTCTGTTTTCTATCGCCTCAGCACCAGTTATGAAACCTATGCCGTTTGAAGCCGAAGGGGAAATTAAAAGAAAGCAAACTGTAATGTTCTGGTATAAAACGTGGCCCTAAAAGCAGCACTCGCGGTACGGTTCAAGTTTAGAATCAAAAAAGGTTTATTAATTCATCCAAAAAACACTCTGGCGACGGAACGATCTGGCAACAATTGGCAGGGAGACCACAGGAGGAAACCACCAGGGACAGGAAAGACGATCACAGGGACAGGAAGTGCAGGGGACTCGAGTAGGGATGGGTTTCGATTAGGTTTTTTCGATACCGGTGCTAAACCGTTTTTTAAAAAATGATATCGGTGCCTAAACGGTGCCTGAACCGATACTTTATAAAAAAAGAAGCACAAAACGACGATTGACAATGACGACATTAAAAACCTCTTCGGTCAAATTCACAGTAAAAGACGTTCTCATGGAGCACTGACAAACATCGGATATCAGACTGTTGTAGCTCGTAGCTCGTAGCTCATCGCTCGTAGCTCGCGCTAGCTACGAGCGATGAGCTAGCTTAAACATGGTTATAATGGCTAATTTATTATTTGTTGGCCTACTTTTATGAATGCAAGACTTGCAATCAACGTTACGGTACTTATCTGAGTCAAGGCCATATTGGCACCGGTTTCCGGTCTCCAACTTATGATTTGGTGTTTTACGTAATATCGTTAAACTTAGTTTGATTTTATTTCTACAAAATATACGGAAGAAGATCTCCTATATATACACTACCGTTCAAAAGTATGGGATCACCCAGACAATTTCGTCTTTTCCATGAAAACTCACACTTTTATTTATCAAATGAGTTGCAAAATGTATAGAAAATATAGTCAAGACATTGACAAGGTTATAAATAATGATTTGTATTTGAAGGATTAATTTTTTTCTTCAAACTTTGCTTTCGTCAAAGAATGCTCCTTTTGCAGCAATTACAGCATTGCAGACCTTTGGCATTCTAGCTGTTAATTTGTTGAGGTAATCTGTTGAAATGTCACCCCACGCTTCCTGAAGCACCTCCACAAGTTGGATTGGCTTGATGGGCACTTCTTGCGGACCATACGGTCAAGCTGCTCCCACAACAGCTCAATGGGGTTGAGATCTGGTGACTGTGCTGGCCACTCCATTACAGACAGCAGACCAGCTGCCTGCTTCTTCCCTCAATAGTTCTTGCACAATGTGGAGGTGTGCTTTGGGTCATTGTCCTGTTGGAGGAGGAAATTGGCTCCAATCAAGCGCTGCCCACAGGATATGGCATGGCGTTGCAAAATGGAGTGATAGCCTTCCTTATTTAAAATCCCTTTTACCTGGTACAAATCTCCCACTTTACCAGCACCAAAGCAGCCCCAGACCATCACATGACCTCCACCATGCTTGACAGATGGTGTCAGGCACTCTTCCAGCATCTTTTCACTTGTTCTGCATCTCACAAATGTTCTTCTGTGTGATCCAAACACCTCAAACTTGGATTCATCTGTCCAGAACACCTTTTTCCAATCTTCCTCTGTCCAATGCCTGTGTTCTTTTGCCCATACCAATCTTTTCTTTTCATTGGCCAGTCTCAGATATGGCTTTTCTTTGCCACTCTGCCTAGAAGGCCAGCATTCCGGAGTCGCCTCTTCACTGTCGGCGTTGACACTGGCGTTTTGGGTACCATTTAAAGAAGCTGCCAGTTGAGGACCTGTGAGGCGTCTATTTCTCAAACTAGAGACTCTAATGTACTTGTCTTCTTGCCGAGTTGTGCACCGGGCCTCCCACTTCTCTTTCTGCTCTGGTTAGAGCCCATTTGTGCTGTTCTCTGAAGGGAGTAGTACACACCGCTGGAGGAAATTTTCAGTTTCTTTGCAATTTCTCGCATGGAATAGCCTTCATTTCTAAGAACAAGAATAGACTGGCGAATTTCACATGAAACTTCTTTTTTTCTGGCCATTTTGAGAGTCTTATCGAACCCACAAATGTGATGCTCCAGATAATCAACTAGCTCAAAGGAAGGCCAGTTTTATAGCTTCTCTCATCAGCAAAACAGTTTTCAGCTGTGCTAACATAATTGCACAAGGGTTTTCAAGGGTTTTCTAATCATCCATTAGTCTTCTAAGGCGATTAGCAAACACAATGTACCATTAGAACACTGGAGTGATAGTTGATGGAAATGGGCCTCTATACACCTATGGAGATATTTCATTAGAAACCAGACGTTTCCACCTAGAATAGTCATTTACCACATTAACAATGTATAGAGTGTATTTCTGATTGATTTAATGTTATCTTCATTGAAAAAAACAGTGCTTTTCTTTGAAAAATAAGGACATTTCTAAGTGATCCCAAACTTTTGAACGGTAGTGTATATATTAATGAGAATACATATATATGGAGCACTTACTAAAATTAAATCAAACGCTGTATACTAAAGAGAAATCATACAGTATTTCTCAGCTTGTTCACAAGGGGATCTCGAGAGGGAACCAGAAAGTGCATCTTTGGATGGATGGGAGAAACAACACCGAGTAGAAATGCTATTGACTCTGAATTCCCCCAAACAGTTTCTGATATTGTCTGAATGTAGAAGAATAAACTCTTATTAAAAGGTGCTGCTGGATGCTGGCCACGCTCACTCAGCATTTCCAGAAGTCTTTCCTGAGGCCAGACAGAGAGAGAGAGGGGGGGGGGGGGGGCGCTAAGCGTTTTGATAATTGTCTCCTCGATATCGACGTCCATTAGATCCGCGCAGGTATGAAGCGCCCGGCTTCTCTCAATCGGCCCCACGTGCACGCCGACGTGCACCGTGCACACAACACCAGATCCTCTTTCCCCCCTTTCCCCCAGCGCCGGATCTTAGATTCCCAGCACTCAGCATTGATTAATAATGGAAGGATTGAAAAGAAAAGGGGGGAGGAAGAGGAGGGGAGGAGGGGGTTAGAAACTGATCTCTCTCTTCATGCACACTGGCGTTAAGAGAAACCCTTCGAGGGGTTCGCAGACGATCTCTTCCCGGAAACCACGACTGATGTAAAGTGCACGGCTCAGAGCGGTGAGGGGTCACGGCAATATCTGAGGACAATGACCACACTTTGCCACGTGTGTGTGTGTGTGTGTGACCCTTCATGGACAAAACAAAAATGAAAGCTCGTCATTTTTTCGTTACTCATTTTCTGTAAATGCAACGGCATTTTTGGGAGGCGGCACCACGGAGAACAAAGGGATTCATGTCATTGTTTTGGTGTGTGTGGCAACGTTTCTCACAGATCTCATAGTCACCGTTTCAGTAGCTGTGTAATATGTCGAGTCGTCACGAGTATGATGTCACTTTGAAGTGAACTTTCTGGGAAATAATGAGACAGCTGATTGCTTATCTTTGAAAACCTTATCATTTTTATTATAGGACGGGTAAAGACGAGTCCCTACGTCAACATTTATAAACACGGAAAAAATAAATTTATAAAAGAAAACAATGTAATTTATAAAAGACAAACATTTCATTTCTAAAAGAAAATAATTTTATTCATGAAAGGATTTTTTTATATACGCAAAAACAATGTAATTTACAAAAGAAAATAATTTAACTTATAAAAGAAAAAAATTCATTCATAAAAGAAAATAATTTCATTAATAAAATATTTTATTTATTTATGCGCAAAAACAATGTAATTTATAAAAGAGAACAAATATTTTCCTTTGTGGTTTTCAGCAACGAGAAAAAAAAGGGACAACGAGGGTCGATCGCCCATTCGAAGAGAAGCTAAATGTGCTAACGACTTTTTATGGTGGGAAGGAGCAGCCCCCCCCCCCCCCCCTCTCCCTTTAAGTGGCACGTGAAGGAGGTCCGGATGTTATTTTCTCCAGTTTCCCTAAAAAGGAGAAGAAGGAGTCGTGATTCTCCCCTCGGGGCCTCTCCGATCATCTTCCGTCTCCGCAGAGCTTAAAACATGCGTCAGCAAGTCGCTGCACATCTGCAACGCACCGATAATTATGTTCATGCCTCAGATGTTAGTTTGTAAGACCATCAGTGTGTTGTTGTTTTTTGTGAGTGCGTCAGCTTGGATGGAGTGTTTCTGAGGTCTCTGGAGCAGCCAATGGGCGGACGCCCTCCTCCTGGTCTCGAGGGCGAGCTTTGGATGACGTTGGCGGGCTCAGATGTATTTTGTTGTTCTGAATGACGCTGAGGACGATAATTCATTTATCGAACTAGCAGAAAACACGTTATATCGTTGTATACGTTGTTTAAGATATGAAATCACCCATACTGGGAGAGAAGACGTTTACCTATATCGCCCGGCTCTAGCCACCAGATACACAACTTGTCAAATTGTTATTTCTATCAATAAGTCTGACTTCTTTTGGTACATTTGAGGTTTGTTGTTGTTTTAATAGTCTAAGCCAGGTTGTGGGGAACCTATGACTCGCGAGTCATATATGGCTCTTCCGGTGACGGCATATGGCACCCAGACAATTTTGAGTAAAAAAAAAAAAACTCCGCCCGCCCTCCTGTAATTTTCTCTATCGCGCCAGATTACAGCAGAAGTAATTTAAGGTCCTTTTCTTAAAGACCCACCCCTAGCATCATGCAGCACCAGAAGTCGCATTAAAAGCAAGACATATTTAATTTATTATACTGTAGTGAATGTGATAACATAATTCACCCTTATTCCTGGTGTAGTTCGTTACACAGTGATTAATGTAATGAGTCACACACATCAGTGTGACTGTTCCGGGATCGCGGTCCCTTTAAGTGTTGTGTTGCTGTTGTGACGTTGAGCCCCATGCGGGTTTGGTACCTGGGCAGCGCCATCGTGTGTTCATTCGTTTTTGTGTTACGGAATAAACGAGACACACACTTGTGTGCTCAACTTGAGGAATTGTGTTTTGCCTTTTAATGCAACTTCCACACTGGTGATCCCGACGCGTCTTTGATGCCATCCACGGTCTCTCCCACCCCGGTTCGAAAGCGTCGCAGAGGCTGGTGGCGGCGAAGTTTGTTTGGCGCGGCCTCAAAAAGGACGTAAGAGACTGGGCTACCACTTGCCTTAAGTGCCAACGGGCCAAAATACATCGCCACACTAAAGCCCCGCTAGAGTTGTTCCCTGTGCCAGAGAGGCGTTTTGACCATGTTAACGTGGATCTGGTTGGCCCTCTGCCCTCCTCTCAGGGTTTCACCTACCTGTTGACCATGGTTGACAGGACCACCCGTTGGCCCGAGGCTGTGCCACTGACATCGTTGGCATCTGTCGAGATGACACGGGCATTTATCGGCACCTGGGTTGCCCGTTTCGGCACCCCTTCGGACATATCCTCTGACCGGGGCGCGCAGTTCACGTCTGAGCTGTGGAACGCGGTGGCCCAGAGCCTCGGAGCCAAACTCCACCGCACGACCGCATACCACCCGCAGGCTAACGGACTCTGTGAACGATTTCATAGGTCCATGAAAGCTTCTCTTCGTGCCGGCCTCAAGGACAGCAACTGGGTCGACAAGCTCCCGTGGGTGATGCTCGGCATCAGGACTGCACCGAAGGAAGACCTACAGTCCTCATCCGCGGAGCTCGTCTCTGGCCAGCCACTGCGGGTTCCAGGGGATTTTGTTCCCGCCTCCACCGTTCCCTGGTCTGCCTCTCCAGCGGGCCGCGCTACTGGACAATGCGAGGCTTTTCGCACCGGTCCCTACTTCCCATCACGGCCTCCCTCAGTCGCACATCCCCGCTGGGCTTCAGACGGCTGAATACGTTTTTATTCGCCACGACGCTCACAGGGGACCGCTACGGCCGCCCTACGAGGGTCCATTCCGTGTTTTGGAGACGGGAGACAAACATTTTATGGTGGACATGGGTGGTAAACCGGAGCGACTCTCCATTGACCGCCTCAAACCAGCTCATTTGGACGTTGCTAGGCCCATTGAATTGGCCCAGCCCCCACGACGCGGGCGTCCTCCAGCTCTGCACCCACCCCCTGCTCCCCTCCCTCCCAAAACTCCCACACTCCAGTCCCCACACTCATGTCATGGTGGTACACCTGCCACAGTGTCTCCTCGACCCCCTGTAAAGCACAGCCGTGCTGCCGGTTACTACGACCACCTCGCCGATGACCTTTTTCTTATTTGGTGAATTCTGGGGGGACGTGTGTAGTGAATGTGATAACATAATTCACCCTTGTTCCTGGTGTCGTTCGTTACACAGTGATTAATGTAATGAGTCACACACATCAGTGTGACTGTTCCGGGATCGCGGTCCCTTTAAGTGTTGTGTTGCTGTTGTGACGTCGAGCCCCATGCGGGATTGGTACCTGGGCAGCGCCATCGTGTGTTCATTCGTTTTTGTGTTACGGAATAAACGAGACACACACTTGTGTGCTCAACTTGAGGAATTGTGTTTTGCCTTTTAATGCAACTTCCACAATACGCTAAAAATACTATATGGCTCTCAATTAAATATATTTAGAAATATTTGGCTTTTGTGGCTCTCCCAGTCAAAAAGGTTCCTGACCCCTGGTCTAAGATAATAAAACACGTGGATAGACCGATTATTTCTGTATCTCTCTGTGTTGCATTAGAGACGCCAAGTGGCGGTGAATGCAATTGCCTTTTTTGTTCTTGGATTTATCCCTCCTCTCTTACCGTAGTTACTTCCTGTTTCATGATTCTACTGAAAGCACACTCTGCAGCTACGTTTCCCCTTTACTGCGTGATATTGAAGTGCTAAGTCTGTGAGTAGCTATGTATGTCACATGTAAATATCTGCTACTCTATATTATCTGTGTAGTTGCTGTTATAGTATAGCTAATATTGTGCTGTAGCAAGAGACGCAAATTAGCATCTAGCTAATCGCGGCTAGCTAGATGCTAATCTCGATTAGCATTTCGTCATTGACATCCATGTTGGGGTTAGCTTAGACTCTTAAGTAGTCAGGGGATTCATGTTGATGGGTAGTGGTAATTTCTGGTATGGTACTTTGTGCTAATCGTGTTTTTTGTTCAAATATATGTGTGAAATGTTTGTTATGTCATGTTATGTTTCCACATTTTAACAATATCAAAACCCCAAACTCTATATCGGATTCCTCGGTTTTAATTTCATGGATCTGCTGTTATCTATCTGCTAAGGTAACTTAGAGAAGCAAGAGCAGAATAATCGGATATTCCTTTATGTTTACATAACTTGAAGCTGCTCAGTAAGTGTGAACCCTCCCGTTGAGTGCATTTAATCTGATTGTTATAAAGTTTCACAGCTTTGTTCTCGCAGGACATTTGAACACGTATAATAATAAACGTGGTTTTGTTTTTATATTCACTTTTTTCAGAGCTATTTGCGAAATAAAGCCTTCGAAATAAAGCCTTTTCGAAAGAAAAATGTTTGGGACGTATTGAACATGATAAGTAATATATAAGTGAATTATATGGTTTGGTACATGGGAAAATTCAAATTGCACAGATGCCGATGTCGGAGAACTCGCCTAAATTCTCTGTCCTAAAGTTTTTAAATGTTAATGTCTCTCTTCCTTATTTCTTCCTTCCCCTCTTCACTTCCTGTCTTCTCCCACCTCCTCTTCCCAGGTCGGGATCCTCTACTTCCAGCCCAGCGTATTCCGCTGCATCCTCCTGCGATGGGTCCGCCTGCTGGGCTTCGCCACCGTCTACGGGACCCTGACCCTCAAGCTGTACAGGTACACACACACACACACACACACACCTGGAAGCCAGTGTGTCCCGATGCCATCATCCATCCCGGGGGGAAACAGGAAGTGACCTCTGTTCAAGTGCAATTACACATGTGTCTCACTCCTTGAGGTAGGAGGAGGGAGGGAGGAGTAGGGAGGAGGAGGAGAAGGTAGGAGGAGGGAGAGGAAAGGAGGAGGGGGAGGAAGTAGGAGGAGAGGAGAAGGAGAGGAGAAGGAGGAAGAGGGAGGAGGAGCATGGAGGAAGAGGAAAGGAGAAGAGGAGGAGGAGATAGTAGGAGGAGGGAGAGGAGGTAGGAGGAGAGGGGAGGATACAGTGGGAGAGGGGGGGGGTCTTCTGTATTTAAAGTAATGCTCATGGTGCCCCTGGAGGAGAAGGGAGGAAGAGGAGGAGGAGAAAGGAGGGAGTAGGAGGTAGGAGAAGGGGGGAGGATACAGTGGGAGAGGGGGTCTTCTGTATTTAAAGTAATGCTCTCATGGTGCACCTAGAGGAGAAGGGAGGAAGAGGAGGAGGAGGAAGGAGAAGGAAGGAGGGAGTAGGAGGTAGGAGAAGGGGGGAGGATACAGTGGGAGAGGGGGTCTTCTGTATTTAAAGTAATGCTCTCATGGTGCACCTGGAGGAGAAGGGAGGAAGGAGGGAGTAGGAGGTAGGAGAAGGGGGGAGGATACAGTGGGAGAGGGGGGGGTCTTCTGTATTTAAAGTAATGCTCTCATGGTGCACCTGGAGGAGAAGGGAGGAAGGAGGGAGTAGGAGGTAGGAGAAGGGGGGAGGATACAGTGTGTGAGGGGGGGGGGTCTTCTGTATTTAAAGTAATGCTCTCAAGGCGCCCCTGAGGGCCTTCCTTCCTGTCAGGATGTCCAAAACACTCGATGAAGATGACGAAGAGGAAGTGTGGCGAACTCCCTCAGAGTCACGTTAGCATGTTGCACTAATCCATTTTTGATGGGGGCTCATTAGCGGCGGCGGCCAGCGGACTCGTCAGCGTGCATGAAGGGCACGTTCTAAGAATAGCTGCTCACGTGTCGGAGAACCGCTTAATTTGTGCTCGTCTGGATTTGAAGCTGCACGGCGAGAACGGAATAATAACCGATCGGAATAATGACGAATTTCAAGAGCCGGTGATCTCTCCTGGTTTTATTTTTACACCAAACCCGAGAGAGAGATAACGATTTCTCAAGTAGAGAGAAAGATTTTGGAGTCGTGGTTTTGGATTCATCCAGTCGGCGTTCGGCCGTGAGTCGAGCCCTCGTGTCACCACGTAGAAATAATTCTAACTAGAACGGGCACTCGGTAGAGCGCATACCTTCGCATATCACAAGATTGGGCATTAAATTATGAACATGTTGGCATTAGTTGCATGCCAATTGGATAAAAATTGACCGCGCTATGGTAAAAAGAAGATTATGACCCTTTCTTGACCTTGACCTTTGACCCGATCGATCCCAAAATGTAATCAAATGGTCCCCGCATAATAACCAATCATCCCACCAAATTTCATACGATTCGGTTTAATACTTTTTGAGTTATGCGAGTAACACGCATACAAATAAATAAATAAATACACGGCGATCAAAACAACCTTCCGCATTCTCAATGCGAAGGTAATAATAGCTTTTTTAATGAATGACTTTTTTATTATTATGATGAAATAGATTATATTTACGAAATAGAGTAAAACAGTGCGTGACGCCAGTAGATCGTAACGCATCGGAGGAAAATAAAAAATAAATACAATCTGTTTCCCTCTAGCGCTTTTTTTTCTTTTTTTCTCGTATATCTACACATTTATAATGATAATAATCCATTTAATTTATATAGAGCTTTTTAAGGTTATCAGACACTTTACATGTTATATCTATACACCGTAGTCACAGCTCAGGGTTACGTGTTGCTCAAGGACACATCAACTAGGGCGGGAATTGAACCGCCAACCTCCTGATTGAAAGACGTATTTGCTAACCTCTGACCCACAGTCACCCCAATGTGTGGGTTGCTGAGAGGAATTCTGGGAAATATTGGAACTCAATGAGAGGAGGAGGAGGAGAGAGGAGGAGGTAGGAGGAGGAAGGATGAGAGGAGGGAGGGGAGGAGGACGTAGGAGGAGAAGAGGAGGAGGAGGGGGAGAGGGAGAGAAAAAGAGGAGGAATTCTGGGAAATACTGGAACTCAATGAGAGGAGGAGGAGGAGAGAGGAGGAGGTAGGAGGAGGAAGGATGAGAGGAGGACGTAGGAGGAGAAGAGGAGGAGGGGGAGAGGGAGAGAAAAAGAGGAGGAATTCTGGGAAATATTGGAACTCAATGAGAGGAGGAGGAGTAGAGAGGAGGAGGTAGGAGGAGAAGAGGAGGAGGGGGAGAGGGAGAGAAAAAGAGGAGGAATTCTGGGAAATACTGGAACTCAATGAGAGGATGAGGAGGAGGAAGGATGAGAGGGAGGGGAGGAGGAGGGAGGGGAGGAGGGAGGAGAGGGAGGACGTAGGAGGAGAAGAGGAGGAGGAGGGGGAGAGGGAGAGAAAAAGAGGAGGAATTCTGGGAAGAGGGAGGGGAGGAGGAGGAGCAGGAATTCTTGGAAATACTCAATGAGAGGAGGGAGGAGGTAAAAAGAGGAGGAGGTAGGAGGAAGGATGAGAGGAAGAGAAAAGGAGGAGGAGGGAGGGGAGAAGGTAGGAGGAGGAGACGGAGGACGTAGGAGGAGAAGGGGGGGTAGGAGGAAGAGGGAGGAGAGATGGGGGAGAGGAGGGGGAGGAATTCTAGGAAATATTGGAACTCAATGAGAGGAGGAGGAGGAGAGAGGAGGAGGAAGGATGAGAGGAGGGAGAGGAGGAGGACGTAGGAGGAGAAGAGGAGGAGGGGGAGAGGGAGAGAAAAAGAGGAGGAATTCTGGGAAATACTGGAACTCAATGAGAGGATGAGGAGGGAGGAGGTAGGAAGAGGAGGAGAAAAGGAGGAGGAGGGAGGAGAGATGGGGGAGAGGAGGGGGAGGCTGAGGAATTCTGGGAAATATTGCAACTCAATGAGGAGTGGGCCTCTGGATGGTTCAGCTGAGGGGAGAAAGGTGAACGTTTCTCCTTCTTGGTGCTTGATTCTGAGCTGCTCCTCCTCCTCCTCCTCCTCCTCCGCCGCCCGCAGGGTGCTGAAGGTGTTCCTGTCCCGCACGGCCCAGAGGATCCCCTACATGACCAGCTGGCGCGTGCTGCGCCTCCTCGCCATCATCCTGCTCGTCGTCTGCTGGTTCCTGGTGGCCTGGACGTCGGCCGTCTGCCAGAACCCCGACAGGAAGTCGTCTCTCATCGACGTCGGCTTCACGGCCCACGGGCTGCAGTTCAGCCTGTGCCTGCTGGACCGCTGGGACTACATGATGGCCGTCGGTAAGCTACGTGATGGCTGTCGGTAAGCTACATGATGGCTGTCATTAAGCTACGTGATGGCCGTCGGTAAGCTACGTGATGGCTGTCATTAAGCTACGTGATGGCTGTCGGTAAGCAACATGCTGGCTGTCGGTAAGCTACATGATGACCTTATTGTTCTTCTTTAAATAGAGATAAAACATATATATATATATATATAAATATATATTATTTTTAAGTAACATGCAAACGTTTATTTTTTCAAAGCATTGTTAAGAATGAAGATTTGATCTATTCTGTAAAAAAACAAACGAAGAAATGAATTGGAAACTTGTTAAAACATTCTTACTACTCAGATTCTTCCTTTTGTTTTTACGGCTCAACCATAACCAGATGTGGCAAGATGCCCCCCCCCCCCCCGCACACACACACACCTTGACAAAAACCCCTAGCCAATTGCATCGCATGCTCCCAGTGGTTCCCGTCGTGAGGAGTACACGTGAACGCTCTCACGACAGTTCAAGTCGAGGACACACTAAATGGAGAACAATTAATAAATGAATGACAGCAGTGTTTATTGTTGCCTTGGCGACGCTTCATGCGGTTACCATGCAGGTGCCCAGGGATTCATCTCGTGCCCAGAGAATACTGTCACAAGTGAGTTAAACAACAGGCCGTTATTAACCTGATGATGCCTGATGGGGGGGGCCTGAAAAGCATATGCACTGCGTATATATTTAATATTCACTGTGTTCACCGCCTCCTCTTTTCCTCCATCTGCCCCCCCCCCCCCCTCCAGCTGAGTTCCTCTTCCTGCTGTGGGCCGTGTACCTGTGCTACGCCGTGAGGACGGTGCCGTCGGCGTTCCACGAGCCGCGCTACATGGCCATCGCCGTGCACAACGAACTGGTGCTGACGGCCATCTTCTACGTGGTCAGGTGAGAACTTAGTGTTGGCTTTACGTGGATTAAAGGGAGGCCATTTAATGCAGAGGTTTAGTGGCTATATAGATATCAATGGGAGGCGAGAATGTTTTTTATTATTATTTTTAAGTCTAGTCTAAATTAATTTCGCCTTTTATAACAAAGGATTTATCAGGTTTTTATTTGCCACGTCAATCTTTTTTTTACATTTTTTAAAATATTGGTTGTTGTAATACACATTTTTACCACAACAGACTGAAGTTCAACGCTACCCTATTATTTTCTAAATAGGATAAAAAGCAATCGTGTTTCCTTCCAGGTGAGTTTTAATTACTTCACCGACCCTAAATAAATAAAAATTGTTAGCAAGTTGTATAAATAAATAAAAAGTTAAAAAAAGAGTAAGTAACTTGTAAACTTGTCCTGTTAAAACCCTGTTACATAAAAGAAGGACAAAATACAATATAGATTAGACTCGAAATATATTTCTTTTTTTCTCACTGGTCGCTCAGGGCTTCCGTAGTTTCATAAAAACCTCAGCAATCAGAAATACTACTCGTTGTAATATCTACATTATTACATTATTATTACACAATTAGTATTACATTATTACACTCTGTGTGTAATTGGGTGAAAAGTAATACATATACAGTTCTGGCTCTGTCCGCCTTGGTGCAGTAACCCCCCCCGCCCCTCCTCCATCTTGGGCTCCAAGAGGTATGTTTAAAACAAACATAATTACTAAAAGCCTCTTCTTCATCATACAGACTGTGTCACAGTCATGTTCCATATTTACTTCCATATTTAATATCCCAGTCTTTGATTGCCCTCTGCCGTTTCCGTCCTCCGTGTCTCATATAGGCTCATATACAGGACTGTCTCAGAAAATTAGAATATTGTGATAAAGTTCTTTATTTTCTGTAATGCAATTAAAAAAACAAAAATGTCATGCATTCTGGATTCATTACAAATCAACTGAAATATTGCAAGCCTTTTATTCTTTTAATATTGCTGATTATGGCTTACAGCTTAAGAAAACTCTAAAATCCTATCTCATAAAATTTTAATATTTCCTCAGACCAAGTAAAAAAAAAGATTTATAACAGCTGAGTGTTTGTCAAGGCTCAGGAAACCCTTGCAGGTGTTTCGAGTTAATTAGACAATTCAAGTGATTTGTTTAATACCCTACTAGTATACTTTTTCATGATATTCTAATATTTAGAGATAGGATATTTGAGTTTTCTTAAGCTGTAAGCCATAATCAGCAATATTAAAAGAATAAAAGGCTTGCAATATTTCAGTTGATTTGTAATGAATCCAGAATGCATGACATTTTTGTTTTTTGAATTGCATTACAGAAAATAAAGAACTTCATCACAATATTCTAATTTTCTGAGACAGTCCTGTATGTTCATCTGGGAGATGGTTATTTAATTATTTTTCTTATTCTCCTGAAATCTTCCCTCTTCCCTCTCATGTCAAATAGCTGCAGCGTGCACTTTATAAATGAGGCGTTTCAGCTGACACCGCCACAACCGTTCCTGGCTGGAGTCCCTCTAATTGAGAGCTGAGCTCCATCACATTATTTACTAATGAAGCGTGTCAGAATGATTTATGGCGGGGTTTTTTTTTCTTCTTCTTCACGACGACATAAATAGCTTGACTTTTCGGGCAGCCGTATTTCAGTTATAAGTTAACATCCACTCGCCACAAAAAGAGTTTTCTTCGACGTATAAACTGAGAAGTTATCACCATAATATATCCCTCTTTGAACATCTGGCTCGTTACCGTGCCGACCCGTTTCATCTCAGCCTTGTTGTGAGGCTTTTCTCTGCAGATAAATGGCCCAAACGAGACCCCCTAAAAATTGGAAAGGTGCCCGGCGGGGCTAGTTAATTCTACCGGCCCGCCGGAGGAGACCACCTTCCCTCGTTAGAGGCCTCCGTCGGCCATTTGTCTAAGTCACTGGACCTGCCGTCTGATCCCAGTTAAAACCTACGATACGCGTCGTGGTCCAGGTGAGAGGAAGGGGGGGGGGGGGAGTGTTATTAAATCCTCGTCTGCACAGAAATCCCCTCGCCAGGGCGTGAATGAGTCCTCAAAGCTTTGGGACATTTCCTGTGATGGACTTTCGCCGTCACTCATATCTCTGAGCCATTACCGCGTAATCGTTACGTAAAAAAAAAAGCCATTTGCCAACTTCAAACGTCGTAATGAGCCCGCTGGATGACATTTGCTTTCGATAGGGTCTCAGGTCGACAGGTCAAACCTTCATATCGTTAGTGCGCCTGAGGTCTCACTCTGCCGGAAGCCCGTTCAGTTCATCTCAAACAAAAGGCGCGGCGCGGCTATTGTTTTCCGCCAGTCATTTTCTCATTTCCCAGTATCTTTGCGCGATGTTATAAATAGGCCGAACTTGTCGCTAAATCAAGGTCGCTCTCCTCTATTTTGAATCCAATTGAAAGAAAGAGGGAAATATTTCGTCCTTGCCGGCGAGAGGATCATCCGAGTGGAACATTGGATGAGCCGCTGGAGTCGACGCCCAGACAGACGGCGTGTGAATCCACTTTGGCTGAAAACCCATTAAAGTCGGCCGGTCTCCGTCTCTCCGTCGGCATCTAAGAGGTTTACTGCAGGCGGGCCGCCGTCTGTGCATATCGCGGCATAATGTAGTCACGCCTCACTGCATGTTGTGTGCGTGTGCGTTTGGAATTGAACAATCCGCCCTCATAAAGATGTTTACGATGTTTTTATTGACAACGCTGTGGAACCGGGGGAAAAAACAAGATGTGAGCACAGATACTGAACTGTTAATGAACGCGGCGAGGTTGAACGGCTTGATAAACGACTGCATTACTTGTGTTATTGTTAGTATGCCAACTGCAGCGTGAACAATAGTAAAGCTATTTGAATTGTGTTTTATGAGGTTTTATTAAAGCGTAAAATACACTGAAAGTGATGCTCATGTGGGGCACACCATTGTTTATGTTACAGAAAACCCGTCACACCTTATCTTTTAGATTATTGATGTATCCAAAAAGTTTAACTTCGGTGAAACTGGCGTCACGCGATCCACGAGATGGAAGAGGTATCACTCTGCTGGAGTTCTTGAGACCACAAAAACACTCGCTGATGATGGTGAAGCCGGCCATCGAGTTACACAATTAATTTACATTAAGTTGTGCAAGCCGATTGTCATTTTAGGAAGTGAAAGAAACAGTCATAATAATATTATTATTAATATTAATTTGTATTATTGTTTTTGTTTTTATTATAATTATTGTATTATTATGATTGTATTTAGTATTGTTTTATTTGTATTTGTATTATGTATTATTATGTATTATTTTTATTATTATTATTTATAATGTGCACCCGCTGCTGTGATCCTGACATTTCCCCCCTATGGGACTAATAAAGGAATATCTTATCTTATCTTCCTTTTATCTCTCTACAAACTGGCACAGCGACTGCAGAATAAACAGCTTTGGTCGTTTCCAAAAATGTAAACGAGGCGTCGACGCCGTTCGACTCAACTCAAAACGCTTTTTGTGCGTATTTAACACAAACAAGGTGTTCTTCTAAACCAGCAGAGGAGTCTTGCTGTTGGTACATGTTTTCATAACTAGGTGCACAGGTTGTATTCCTGAAAATATGTAAATGTTGCGATGCTTTCGTGGGCCAGAGTTGAGCTCCTGTGACATGTATCATCTCTTTAACATCCGGGTATCCCCGCTCTTGTATCCGACAGGTTCACTCTGGCTCCAGAGCTCCACCCGGACTGGATGCTGCTGCTGTTCTTCACCCACACCCACCTCACTGTCTCCGTCACACTGGGCCTGCTGCTCATCCCCAAGGTAAACACTACAGAAGTCTGGCTTTTCTTTATCAACTAAGCCCTCAAATTTAACAAATGCTAACTAAAACTTTTAATTAGCTAAATGTTGGAGCTTTTTATTTGATATTAGTATTTAGTTTTTGATGGACAAATAGTATTGTTTAATCATTCAGGTGGTTTGCTTCTTTATATTGATATATTAGAATATAGAATTAGAATAATATTAGAATACATTAGCTTTTTCTTAGTTTTAGTTAAGTTTAATTAATTGTTGTTGTTTCGATATATTTAGTCTTCTGATTGTTCATTTGTTCACTAATTGGGTAACACTGTGGGCATCTGTGGTTATATGTAGGAGGAGGCAGGACCAGCATGCACCTGGTTAGGCCCGTGTGTTTTTTTACCAGCGCAGGAGAGGCAGCGTTAGGAGTTCCTTTGTTCTTTAGTTTGTTTGCTTGTTTTAAATGATCAGAAAAACAGAATCCTGAATGGACAAAACTTTCTCTTGGCTGCGTAAACCACAAACCCGTTGATTTATGTTTGTTTTTGATCTATTGGACAAATGCTCACTACAGTATATTTAATTTATTATCCACATATTCCATGAAAAAGACCAAAACACACAAGTAATTGATCCCAGTAGGTAATGTCTGTATATCCGAAGCCTGCTACGTTTCTCTTTGCCATATAACTATATTTATGTCCAGAAACATATGTTCACATATGTATTCATGTACAGTCCCGAACAAATGTCCAATCTAATCCCGTCTAAGTGGCGTTCGTTTGAAAGGCACAGTGCACAGCTGCTTTAGGAAATACCTTTTCGTATGGCTCCTCACCAGTTCATGTCCGCTGGCACCCACATGAGAGACGACATCGCCTCCGAGGCCTACGAGGACGAGATGGACATGGGTCGCTCGGGGTCGTATCTCAACAGCAGCATCACGTCGGCGTGGAGCGAACACAGTCTGGATCCCGAGGACATTCGGGTGAGCGGCGTTCCCTTTTGACGCTTTCGCTCTCCATTGCATAACCTGGTGACATCTTTTGAATCCTCCGAAAATATACTGAGCCACGGCAGTTTTTTATTGCAGACGCCAGAGGAAATGGGCCATCTCAGTCCTATTAATGGCTGTGGCGTAAGGTCTTGCGACAGTCTCTGGGAAAAACGTACCAACGTGAGCAGAGATTTCCGTTTGTCTGTTAGAGCCGAAGAAGTCTCTCCACCAAAAAGATTTGGGCTAGCCTATCACCCAAAATTCGTTGTGTCCGATGTGCACAGTGACGATCATTTAAAGACCTGAGCTTCGAGGCTGTTCCAGACATAACAATAAAATGTTTTCGAGCACGCATGCGATATTCCGTCGTGCATCATTAACCAACCGTGTGTAGTAGCGTGTCATGGATCTGTACTGCATGTTCTCTGTGCAGTAGAACGTCTGCTTTTTTTTCTGTAAGTGTTTTGATAAGACATCTCTTTTATTTTAAGCTGTACGAATGTAATCGCTCATTCTAATCCGACCGCTGATCCCTTTGCTCGTGTCTTTCCCCTTGGTTCTCTCATGAACGACGTAGGAGGAGCTGAAGAAACTCTACACCCAGCTGGAGATTTACAAAAGGAAGAAGATGCTGGCCAACAACCCTCACCTCCAGAAGAAGCGCAGCTCCAAGAAAGGGTTGGGTCGCTCGCTGATGAGGCGCATAACTGAGATCCCCGAGTCGGTGCACCGGCAATGCAGCCGCGAAGACAAGGAGGCCGGCGAACACGGGAGCAACCGCAACAGCATCTGCATGTTGAAGAAGAACCCCTTCGATCCGACTCACCCACCGAAGCCGGCGAAGGAGGAGACGCTCAAGAACAAGGTCTTCTCCCTCAAGAAGTCCCACAGCAGCTACGACCACGTCCGGCACCAGAGCGAGGACTCCAACAGCTCGGCGACGGACAAGATGGAGGCGAGCCCGGCGGAAGGCTCCCTCCTGGATACGCTCATGGGCAAGAAGCTGGTCAAGAAGCAGTCCGGGGAGAATACGGGCGTCCCCAGCGAGCCGACGGAATCAGTTCCGTTGGTGTGCAAGTCGGCCAGCGCCCATAACCTCAGCGCGGACAAGAAGCCGATCCACCCTCGAGCCTACATGCTGCAGAAGTCCCTCAGTGTCATCGCCAGTGCCAAAGAGAAGACTTTGGGCTTGACGGGAAAGACCCAGAGCACGGAGGACGGCAACAAGAAGGGTCAGCCAAAGAGCAAAGACGCCAGGGTCGACGCAGAGCCGGAGACCGAGTGCCAACCCAAGATGATCGCGAGCCATTCGGCCGAGTGCAAGCAGAGCGCGGCGCTGGGCCGGATCATGAAGCAGTCGGTGAGCAGCAGCCAGCCTTCCATCTGCTCCGATCCCGTCAAGGGAAAAGACCTCTCCGACCTCTCCGAAGTGTGTCCCTGGGAAGCGGAGGATCTACCCACTCCGACTGAAAACAAGGTCCAGAAGCACGTGTCCATCGCGCCGAAGGAAAGCACCACGGTTCACGGAGGCGGCGGCGGCGCCAAGGGAGGCAAAGCTCAGAAGCAGAAGCTCTCCGATCCGTCGAGCGGCAGGCTTCCGAGGTCGACCGCCGTGCGAGCGGAGGTATGTCCGTGGGAAGACGGCGCCGAGAGTCGAGGCGGCCAAGAGGAAGGCTCGAAGCGACAAACGTGCAGCAAGCCCGCGAAGACCCAGCAAGCTCATTCTACAACGGAGAGCGCCAAGACCCATCGGGTGGAGGTTTGTCCGTGGGACTTCGGAGAGCCCCCGAAGACGGCCGAGGTGGCCCGCTCACCGGATGCGACGACGCAAAGGAGAGGCTCCTCCTCTCCCGCGGATGGGAAAGGCAGGAGTCTCCTTCCAGATCCGTCCGGAACGGGAGGCTCGCTCCAGCCGCCGTCTTCAAAAGCCGACGTGTGCCCCCGGGACGACGACGGCGGCGCCGTGTCTCCGAGTTCAGAGAGGGCGCCGAGTCCCTCTCGGGCGCCCCAAACCAAGGAGTGCCCGTCAAAAAGGAAGGACGCCGCTTCCCCGAGGACAGTCGAGAAAGAGAAATCAAAAGGCGCAGACGGCGAGAAGTGTCGAACGAAAGCCAAGGACAAGAGCAAATCTTCAGAGAGGCACGCGAGCCAACAGAAGATGGCGGCGGCGTGCCCGTGGGACGCGGAGGGTGTTCAGGACGTGCCGCCGGTTGAAAAAAGGAAAAGCGCAAATGTCGGAGCAGCCAACGCAAAGCCGACTGACGTCTGTCCGTGGGATTTTGAGGATACGTCGGATGAAAAAGTTTCAGACAAAAGTAGTTCTGCGGTGAAGCCCGGCAATCCGATTCCTGAAGGCGGAGCTGCAGGCGCGAAGGCCGATGTTTGTCCCTGGGACTTTGAGGATAGCACATCGAGCAAGAAGGCGTGACACTCGCCCTGAACGGACCACTGGAATTATAGTTATCGATGTATACCTTTGAAATCGTTACATATGACCTTTTACTAATAGTGCGGCGACTTGGAAGAAAAGTTGATCAAGTTCCACAAGTTGCCTTCCTTTCCGAGGTTTTGTTCCCGTTTGACCTCTTTTGAAAATGAGTAAAATGTACACACACAAAAAAACCAGAAAGAAGAAGAACCCAAAACAAAATCACGACGAGCATTCCAGATTATTAACGGAGAGTCCTGAGGATAAATCTTTAGACTAATTATGCAACTTTTGATTCAGCCTTTTCACTTCATGAGCGGTGTCGGGGAAAAAAAATCTTTTATTTGTCATGTCGACGGTTCATACGTTTTGTGCGTTGACGTCATCACTTAACGATAGAATACGACCCGACGATCGGATTTGGAGGCGGGAAAAGACGTGTGAAATTGAAGTCGTACAAAAACAGCAAAAGTGAAAGCCAAAGAACGAGGGAACATCTGCGAAGACAGATGTTGATCTTAAGATAGCAAACGATTATTTATTAGTTGTGTGTGTGTAACTCCGTCTATAGCACTTCAGTCAACTCCATGAATTACACACTCTGTTCTCCGTGAGCAGTCGGTCCACTTATTCCTAACGTCACGGCATGATAACACACACACACACACACACACACACACACACACCAAACACAGACATGTTTTCTTTGTTTAGATCTATTTAATTGTAGTTTCTCGGCAGATTAAAATGCTTCCAAGTCTGCGGAGATGTACTGTATGTGCCTAACTATACTAGCGTTGTCTTGTATCAGTCGGATGGGAAGCGGGAGGCTTCTCCTCCGGCCCTTTGTGACGGTGAACTATTTAAACAGCATGCACAGCCAGGGGTCGAGAGTAGTCGGACCCTTTTTGTCAAACCCCAAGCAGTTTATGTCTTGACAAAAATATACCGTTTGTTTTTTTATGACCGGAAGGCGGCGCTCCTTTCCCTGCTTTCATATTTCCCCCCCCAAAAAAAGAAACTCATTCAGGGTGGTGAAGATGATACGAGAGCGGCATCAACATGAATGTCTCATATGTACAAATGTAGAAAGTAGGTGTGTGTGTGTGTGTGTGTGTGTGTGTGTGTGTGGTTCTTACGGTCATGGAAAACCTGGAAAAGTCATGGAATTTTAAAATGGTCACTTCCAGGCCTGGAAAAGTCATGGAAAAAACTTAAATCATAAAAGTTTTGGAAAAGTCATGGAAATGTGTTATAATCACATCATTTACGCCGAGTTTGAAATAATTAATATGATTTTTAAAGAAAGACGCTCAAAATATAAGCCGGCGTACGCTCTCTATACGCAACATTTTTTATGTTCATACCGAGATTTCAGTTTGGTCATGGAAATTTGGTTTAAAGTCCTGGAAATCCATCGATCAAAATGTGTAAGAACCCTGTGTGTGTGTGTGTGTGTGTGTGTGGACTCGGGTATATCATGAATCTGGAGTGTAAATGTAATTCGGGAGCTGAACCTCCCGGGCTCTCGTGCGGCATGGCGTCCTGGCCGCGCTTCCTGTCCTCTCGCTCTCCCTCGGAAAACCGACGCTAACCTTTAATCGGAGAGCGATCGGCTGATCGGAAGCCGCCGCTCTGAGAGGAAAACGCGGGTTCGTCACAACTCGGGTTTTGTTTCGGCCGCTACTGACGTTGCATTTGCTGAGACCTGGAACTGGAGAACAAAGTCCAATGAGTACAAAATAGAAGGCGAACAGTAGAATAACGTTATTGCGCAACAGACTTCCTGCTTGGTGATGTGTGGATCTAGTAAGGAACTGGTTGAGGAGTACCACCGACTTTTTAAATGCACTTATTTTGTATTTTAACCCTCCTGTTACCTTTAGGGTCAATTTGACCCCATTCAATGTTTAACCTCCTGTTACCTTTATATTTACTGACATATTTTACCCTCGGGGTCAATTTGACCCCAGCAATTAAAACCTCCAGAAAATTATTAGAATTAATATTGTTTTCCAAGTTTAAGTGTGAGGTACTTTATGTTTGTTTGTCGACTACCTAAATAGCCCTTTAAATATATAAAAAAGTTGATATTTCTTATATGTTTGACACAGTGAAAAACAGCCTCGGGTCAAATTGACCCCAAAGAACACCGACATTAAACATTGAATGGGGTCAAATTGACCCACGAAAAAAAGGTTTGCACTATGAGTATAATTGAAATCAATCTGTTCGTAATCCACGTCGTCGTAAATGTAGTTTGAAGAGCGAGAGGGAGGAGGTCTAGAAACACTGGACTTTCACCCAGGAGACCATTGTTTGTGTCAACTAACTTATTAAGTGAGCATATTTTAACCCAAATCCTGAAAAATAACAAAATAACCTCCTTTTGTATCCTATTCAAGCGCCTGTATGAGGATGTGTTTAATGCAGTGCTTCAGATCATTCGGCTTCCTGTCATGTGACTGTCAGACTCGTTTCCAGCTCTCAGCAAATGACTTCGGTAAATGCGACGTTGCGACAACCAATAGGAACAACGAGAAACGCCACGGAGAAAAAAAACCACGCTTTTATATCGAGCAACTATCCTTTCGTATTTTTAATATAATATTTCTACGAGCGTTAACACTGCCGTTAGTTTTCTCTTCGCGTGACGCATGCTGTTCCCGGTTTAATGCACTGAAGCCCCGTCGATTTATGAAGATGATCGTTTTAGAATTAGGCAATGTGGTTATCAATTAATAATCCTCCTGAAGGGTTTTGACTTGTTTAGTGGTTTGTATCAAAATGTCTAAACATCCATCTTTCACTATAAAACATCAACGGTCTCCATTTAGCATCGGGTACTAAAACGTTGTCACTGATTGTCATTAATTATCTATAATTGCTGTCAAATTTCCTCAATATCCAAGATCTGTAGGAGTCTTTATATCAAAGAATATAAATCCGTGCTCATTTGGCGATGTCCTATTCAAAACAGTCCAGTGACTAATGCGTGTGACCTTTTGTTTGTTTCTGCGTGAACGTGATTCAAATGCCACGTCTCGTGTCTGATGAATTATGCCCTTCGTCGGGGTCTCGTCTTCAAGCGTTTCAGACGAGGGTTTTGTGCTCCTGCTTTACGAGCATCGGAGTGATGTAATGATTTGATATGGATCCATGTGATATTTATGAAGCGCGTGTGAGGCGTCGTCCATCATCGTCCCAGGGGGAGACAACAACAAAGACATTTCAAAAGATACTTTAAAAAAAATGTTTCTCTATATGATCACTGCTGCGTTGATTTTAATTTTAATTTGATTATAATTACATTTGTATGTTTATTTTTATTTTATTCATATTTTCTTAAATTTGTATTATATATTTAATTAATTAGATTAAATTGAAAAAAAAATATATACAGTCCATCATTTTCTTTTATTATTATTATTTTGTTATTTTTTATTATTATTTATTTATTTTAACTGCCCTGGATGAATAATAATATGCTGTTTTTGATTATTTCGTATGTCCTTGTGTGCAAGCTAATTTAAACGAGGGGCTGTGTTTATATCACGATGATTATTTTTTAAAGATCTACAGCTTAAATCTGATTCTGGTGGAATTCAACCCGTTTGTGGAAAACAACAACAACAACAACAATATATTAAGACAAATAAAGGTGGTTATTTATTTCTGGTGTTGAAACTTTATCTAATTTCTACATTAGAGTTAGCTGGAGCACAAACGATAACAACAATGCAATATCCCACCATCACGCCATGGAATACGGCGCCTCCTCGGTTTGGCCTCCTCTATTTGACCTCTGTTTGACCTCCTCTGTTTGGCCTCCTCTGTTTGGCCTCCTCGGTTTGGCCTCCTCTGTTTGGCCTCCTCTGTTTGACCTCTGTTTGACCTCGGTTGCGTACCTTTGCATATCTTCAGGTAGTTGTCTTGCTGTACGTCCCTCGGTCCAGTCGGCCCTCAGCGTGGACATCATGTCCGTTCCCTCCGGAGGTCGTCGTCGTGTTTTAGTCGCACCATCGACCAATCAGTGACGGAGGCCGTCGACCTCGTCCCGTAGCTTTCTGTCCACCGATGTCTTCTCTTGACCTCTTCTCTTGACCTCTCCTCTTGACCTCTCCTCTTGACCTCTCCTCTTGACCTCTCATATTGACCTCTTCTCTTGACCTCTCTCTTCTATTGACCTCTTCTCTTGACCTTTTCTCTTGACCTCTTCTCTTGACCTCTCCTATTGACCTTTTCTCTTGACCTCTTCTCTTGACCTCTTCTCTTAACCTTTTCTCTTGACCTCTTCTCTTAACCTCTCTCTTCTCTTAACCTCTCTTCTTTTACCCTCTTCTCTTGACCTCTCCTCTTGACCTCTTCTCTCGTGACCCCGACGGCGAACACAAATACTAATATTGCTACTACTATTCAAATGCTGTAACGTCGTGAATCTTGCTCTTGTGGCTTCTGCATGAATTCAAGAAGAAAAAGTAATAAAACTGATACTAGGACCGATTGTTTCACTGCCCTCGATAGAACAAAAACATAAAAAAATGGATCTTTTATGGACTGTTACAAGTTGTATCGTGAGTGGTTCTGTCCCTAACCCACTGTATTATGTGCTTGTTACGACTATGGCTCTATGACAAGCTTATAGCATCGATATATGGGAATATTTGGTAGATTTATATTGTTATATTGTGATAGCATGTACATAAAAGATACCTCCTCTGCAATAAATATTTATATAAAAAAGAAGCGCGTTCCAGATCATCTTTGAAACTTCTTCACGGCTCTGAATATATATTTATATTTATATATATATATATTTATTTATATTTATATATATATATATCTCTCGCAGCGATGGAGCCAAATGGCATTGCAGAAGGGATTAGTGTAAAGCAAACACGTTAGCATCGATTCCTGTTTACAGGAGCACTTTCCGGAGCTGCTCCTCGTGAATAGAAGATTGATCCCGACGGCCGCGGGGAGCTGAAGCCGAGGAGCGTCGGAGGAGAAGACGGTGAACCGGATAAATGAACCTGTGACGCCGAGATGAGCCGACTGTTGACGCTGCTTTTGATATTCATTACGGAGAGAGAGGAGTCAGCCCACGGAAAGCAGCGCCTGAAGCAGCTGTAATGTCCATATTTATATAGTGATGGATCCATGGGTGGATTAGGAGACAGGGAGCCTCTGGGCACACACACACACACACACACACACTCTTTGTAGAAATGGTCTGTCTCTGGTTGATTTGCCTCTTTTCTTATTCATTTTGCATCTTTTTGTAGTTCTTTTGTGTCTTCTTATTCATTTTGCATCTTTTTGTAGTTCTTTAGCGTCTCTTATTCATTGTGCATCGTTTTTGTTGTTCTTTTGTGTCTTCTTATTCATTTTGCATCTCTTCATATTCATTGTGTATCTTTTTGTAGTTCTTTAGCGTCTCTTATTCATTGTGTATCTTTTTGTAGTTCTTTAGCATCTCTTATTCATTGTGCATCGTTTTTGTAGTTCTTTTGTGTCTTCTTATTCATTTAGCATCTCTTCATATTCATTGTGTATCTTTTTGTAGTTCTTTAGCGTCTCTTCTTATTCATTGTGTATCTTGTAGTTCTTTAGCATCTCTTCTTATTAATGTTGCAGATTTTTGTAGTTCTTTAGCGTCTTTTTATCAATTGTGCATATTTTTGGAGTTCTTTATTCCTCTTATTCAAAGTGTATGTTTTTGTAGTTCTTTTGCATCTTCTCTAATTAATGTTGCAATTTTTTGTAGTTCTTTAGCTCCTCTTCTAATTCATTGTGTATCTTTTTGTAGTTTTTTGCATGTAGTTAAGGTTGCGTCTCTTATTTTTCATTTTGCATCTTTTTGTAGTTCTTTTGCATCTATTCTTATTCATTGTGCATATGTTTGTAGTTCTTTAGTGTCTCTTATTAATGTTGCAACTTTTTGTAGTTCTTTAGCTCCTTTTTTTATTCATTGTGTATCTTTTTGTAGTTCTTTTGCATCTTCTTATTTATCTTGCAACTTTTGTAGTTCTTTAGCTGCTCTTCTTTTTCATTTTGCATCTTTTTGTAGTTCTTTTGCATCTATCCTTATTAATTGTGCATATTTTTGTAGTATTTTAGCATCTCCTCTTTTTCATTGTGTATCTTTTTGTTGTTTTTTTGCATCTTTTATTCATTTAACATCTTTTTATAGTTTGTTTAATCCCATAAAAACCCAACGTTTTGCTGGATCCCTCAGATGTGACGGTGACTCTGACTGTTGCTCTGCGACGTGTCTCCGAGCCTCCAGTGAGGCCTCCTCCACGCTGGGGGCCTCTCTGTTGTCCTTTCGGGACAGCGGGACACATCCTCCAGCGTGGCGGGATGTGTTTTTAAATCTCAGGCGGTGATCGGTGCATGAATCAAAGCCTTTTGAGACCGGAGGAGGAAGAGGAGGAGGACGAGGATGAGGAGGAGGAGGTGGAGGACAAAGGATGAGGAGGAAGGAGATGAGAGGAAGCTGATCAGTTTGGCACAAGCGAGCGTTGCTGACTCATCGTGTCTTTCAGATGCAGAGACGGTGAGGAGGGAGAGGGAGGTGGTGGGATGTCGAGGACTGATGACTCACAACTGAGGGTGGCGTGTGTGTGTGTGTGTGTGTGTGTGTGTGTGTGTGTGTGTGTGTGTGTGTGTGTGTGTGTGTGTGTGTGTGTGTGTGTGTGTGTGTGTGTGTGTGTGTGTGTGTGTGTGTGAGCGTTCCCCTATTGCTCCTAAGTATTCAGACCCTTTGCTGTGACATATTTAACTCACATGCTGTCCACTTCTTCTGATACTTATGACCATGTCATATTTCAGTTTTTCTTTTTTAATAAATTTGCAAAAATATCTACATTTCTGTTTTTTTCTGTGAAGATGGGGTACTGAGTGAACATTCATGAGAAATAAAATAAACTTTTTTGATTTTAGCAAATGGCTGCAATGAAACAAAGAGTGAATATTTTAAAGGGGTCTGAATACTTTCCCTACCCACTGTATGTATACCGTATATTTAGACGCTCTAAATAGGCATCTAACATATTAAATATTACGGTTGTATGAGTGTGGCAGGTCTGGAGGACTTTTAACATAAACTGACCTCTTCTGAGTAAAATTAAGGATATTTAAGTGTAATTCTGAGCCTCCATTTCCTTCAATGTGATTGATTGCACAAGATGATCATAAACTCCATAATAGGCTATAATCCATCTGCTGGTCGACAGGATGAGGCCAGTTTGGGCTCCTCTCAGATATTGATCGGCTATCTTCGGTTAATGGTTTGGGCCCGGACCCGTGAGCAGTATTTTTGGAGATGATTCTCTTCAAATATTGGCAATCGATGTTATTAGTGTTTATGAAACCTGAGAGGACATTAGTCACTGGGCTCATCTACAAACCGGGGGTCATTTGATATTTATGACCCAAATTATATCTTTAACTGCTTCTCCCGAGTCAGATGAAACCAGTTGGAATACAGTGTTACAGTCTATCTCCGCTGCAGGCAGGATTATGATAATAACCTGAATTATGCCACCCTAAATATTGTAGGAGACACAATTCCAGCATGTTGAATTTCTACTAAATGAAAAATAACAGCTGTGAGATTTTTAAATAAACTTTTAGAAGATCGTCTTATGATTATTAAACTGCATGTGGCTCCCGTCTGAACCTTTAAATCAGTCTTTTATCTTTTTAATTTACAAATAATCTATGCAGTAGAATTTTACTTTCCGGTACACGGTTATAACGGAAATGTCAACAATAAGGAGAAAAGCTGCACATTCATAAAAGCACACATTAAATAGACTAAATTATTGTAAAATAGGATTTTAAATATAAGAAAAACAAATGCTGGATGTGAATCAAGTGACTTTGATCAGCATACAATCTTCATTACATTTTAACTTTTTTATTGTCCTTATTTTTCCCAAATGTTATTATGTTGGTGACATATGAACAAATACTCATCCAACTTGATTTTTTTCTCTACCAATTTTATTTAAGGCAGAATAACTTTACAAAAATGTACAAATGTAAAAAATAAAATAACTTAAACTTTAAACGAAACAATTTAAAGTCAAATAAACAAATATAATTTGAACATTTCCAAATATAAATAGTTGCCAAATCTTGTCCATAATATTCCTCAAAAACAATTAGAAGACTCTTTAGGACAATATATCTTTTTTAACTGGACACAAATGAGGAAAAAAAAAAAAAAAAAAAATCTGAACTCAAACTGATCCCAGAACAGCCATCAGTCACCGCTGCTGTCGCGCTCTGATTGGTCGGCACACAGAGCAGGCATCCGATTGGTGGATTTTTACTTCCTGAAAGGTTTCGGACAAAATTTCAAGTTCTGAATTATTGTCCAGGTGTTCGAGGAGTCTGGACCAAGGCTCTGTGGGTCTTGATTTGGGGAGGCTGGATCAGGCTGGGTCGGTTTCTGGGTGATCCGGTTGAACCTGGGTCCGATTCTGGAGCAGCTTCTGGATGCGGTCCAGGATGATCTGGTTGGAGCTGCGGCAGTCTTCGGGTCCGTACGGGGCCACGATGGTCAGGGCCCCCGCCACCGTCAGCTCGTCGCCCTCCTCCTCCACCGGGAGCCGGTTCTTCTCCAGCCACCGGCGGACGACCCCTCTCCTCCTCCGCAGCTCCGCCGGGTCCAGGCTGTGGGTCTCCGGGGGGAGGAAGGAGGTCTGCAGACGCACCGTGGTCTCCTCGTCGGCCTCCTGCAGGACCTCCACCTGCTCCACGGCGTGGCCCATCACCACCTGCACCGACGCCCTCCCGCCCTCCTCCTCCCCGAAGTCCACCAGGACCAGGCTGGCGGAGACCGGGTCCACGGTGAGCAGCCAGCCGCGGCGCTCTTCGTCTTTTCCCGCCTTCACCTTCACCTGTTTGTTGACGTAACGCATCCACTGCAGCGGCCCCAGCAGGGACCAGTCGCACTGCATCGCGGACCGCCGGACGGGCGACACGAGGATTTATTATGCGCGCGGTTCTCTGTCAACACGCATGCACCGTCCTCTCTTCAGTGCGGTGCGGCGTTTAGAATCATCCTGAAAGAGACACGCACTCGAAATAAAGGTTCCGCTTCGACTCGAAATGTAGGTTTTTTTTTTTTTAAACGTCTCAAAATTGAATAAATAATATAAAATTGTTGATAAAAACTATCGGTAATTGAACAGAAAATTGTGCTTAAATTCGTATCATAAAGTCAAAAGGTGAAAAAAACTGTAGCGGAAGTCTAAAACTCAAAATTAAATACAAAATATTTAACTCTACAAACAGGAATATACGTTTATTTTATTCCCATTTAATTAAAATTTTTTTAACAATACATGTTATAATGATAACACATGTCTTCAGGAAATGTCGTACAATAAACTGAACCATAGACTTATGTACCAATACAAGAGGCTGACTTTATACTGTATGATATGAAAGGGTTTATATATAATTAGTTGTTAAAAAATAGTTTTACCGGTTTTTAAATGTGACCGTTTTTTGTATGATTTATACTCTGTTATATACGTTTTTAAAGGAATATGGAATAATATATCTTTTTTTATGTAATCTTATTAAGTGACTTATTGTTGACAGCAATTAGGATTGTTGACTATTATTAACAAATCTTGGTTCTGTACATATTCTTTATCAAAAAAAGGTATCCCAACTTTGAATCGGACCAAACGCCTCTCCTGTCTGTAAACCAGCGCCCCCTAGCGGCAGGAGAGCGTTACGTCACGACGTCCTGAGGTGGTGACGTAACTCGTCATCACGTTGTAGATTTTTAAACGTTTACAAACTGGATTTTGCTCCAATCGTCCTTGATTTTGTTTCCGGTCCAGCTTTTTCAACTCGAGCCACCGGATCACCGGTAACTACGTGACACCACCGGTGGACAACGTGTTGTGCGTGTTTTGGGCTTTTTTTAAGCCCTAAAATCTGAATTTTTTTGTAAATGTAATGTTTATTTTCAAAAAAAATAATCCCAAAGATCGATTTAAATTGTTTGTAAAGATTGCATTAATTAACCAATTAAATTGACTGTTGACCTCTGTATTCACCTCAGGGGAACCATGGAGTCGCCCTCACATGAGTCTCAGTGCCCAGCTGCATTAGAAATGGTGTGTATGTTATTATTTGTTTGCTTTTCATAGACGATGGGATTTGGTTTTTCAAGCTGTTTACTGACCTGAACTCACCATTTGTGATTCAGCCTCATAGATCAAATTTGAACTCAGAAAAATAAACTTTTTACTCCATTGTCACTTGACATTTATTCCAGTTTAAAGTTTGCAGTGTCATGAGAGTCTATGTTGGTTTTGCTTTGCAAACATTAATGATATTTCTAAGATATCCCTAATTCATCAACATGCTCATAACTCATCTTTCTTTGAATTTCTTTGTTTTACAATAAGATGAATTTTTATTTTTTAGCTAAATTAACTCATTTAACGCATTTAATTCGCACGGTGGCACCTGTTTCCCCCCCATCGTAAATCACTCGACTCTTCTTGTGAGTGATGTAATCGCTCTGTGATTTCCACAGGGTAGGAGAACTGTGGAGGTGACACGTGAGGAGTCCAGCCAGCTGACGACGGGGGGTAAAACATCCAACGTGTGAGTGTCAAGGCGATAAAAGTCATCCGACTCTAAAGATGTACTTGAACTAGCCTCCAGTAAATGCGTGTGAGGAGGATCACTGCACAAGCAGAGGTGTTTGCCAAAGGACAAAGGCAGGTCCGCTCATCTGATAATCTCATTTGTTTTGATTTTGTTTAGGTGCAAACGTGGATTTTCTGATTCGCCGCCGCCGCTCCGTCTTCCACCAGCGACCGCCGCAGCAGCAACGCAGACGGCGAGCACAAAGCCCGAGGACAGGACGCTGGTGAGTCACCGCCATGCGTGTGTGAATGAATGACGGCTAAGTGAACGTTTATTCAGTAAAAGGAAAAAAAGAGCTTTCATTTGACGTCATGACTCTTAATCGCCCAATTATCGTAATTTCCAGAAGGTAACCGCTTTTCATCTCCCCCTCGTCTGCCTCCAGGTGGCGTGCGGGCGGCTGAGTGATGGGAGCGAGGCGGCCTCTCTCCAGGGCCAATGTGAGATCATTCACTCTCAATATATGAATCACACTCTGTGCGTGTGTGTGTGATGTTAGGGCGACAAATTAAAGCCCGTTGTTGTTATTCTGCAGGACGGAAAACATTATTCTAATTGTTTCCGTTTAACGAGCGTTTTAATTTGCAATCAAGAATACGGAGAACAGAGATGGGATTAAATCCACATTACAGAAGCTCTGAAGGAGTTCTATCATGAGGCTGAGACTCCTTATTGTTGTAATGACTTGCCTTTATGACTGAGACACACACACACACACACACACACACACACACACACAGGAGCCTGAGAGTGAACGTGAGTCAGCCTGATAGTACAACTTGTTACGAGTGGGAGCTCAATGGATGACTCATGAACTCTGGTTGACCAAATGGAGTTATTGATTGGTGTTTCGTGAGTCTCCGCTTACTCCGTGACCGTTTTACGGTTTGGAATTTTCTTTAAACTTATTTTACCGAAGAGGAATTTAAGTTCAGATCATGTCCGTTCAGAAAAGGTAAAAAATAAAATAAAGAAATATAACAAATCTGAATATACAGGACTGTCTCAGAAAATTAGAATATTGTGATGAAGTTCTTTATTTTCTGTAATGCAAAAAAAAAAAAATAAAATGCATTCTGGTCTGGATTCATTACAAATTTTGAAATTTATTCTGATTTATTTTGATTCTGATTTATTGCTTAACTAAAATAACATCAAATAAAATCTCATATATCTTAATATAAAATATTAGTAAAAAAGTAACAAATCATGGGAATTAATCTAATCACTTGAATTACTCTACAGGACACAACTCTAGCCTTGTGAGCCCTTGACAAACACTCTTTTTTTTTTTTTTTTTTTTTTTTTTAATTTTTTATTTAAATTTTAAAAGTTTAGATGTTTTTTTTTTTTAGTTAAAGCTGTAAGCTATAAATATTAAATAAAAAATAAAAGAATAAAAAGTGATTTGTGATTGATCCAGTTTGTAATTTTTTTTTTTTTTTGTTTTTTACAGAAAATAAAGAACTTTACTTTATCTTTTTCTTTTCGTATATTGGTTCAAATATAACACTTAATTACACGAAACACTATTATGGCTGTAACTAACCCTCATTTTCATAATTGGATTAATCTTTCGGTCTTGTCTTCTGGTCTAAAAAGTGACAACTTCAAATTGTTTTGTCCAACCAACAGTCAAAAAATCCCCCAAAAATGTAATCGCAAGGGAAAAAAGGCAGTTTATTCTCGATACAAGACTAAAATAATGAATCTCTAGATATTCTCACAATGTCAAAATATAAAGGCCAGCTCATGTTTTAGTTGAATCTAACGGTGTCCCGTCTATTCTCGTCCCTCAGATCTTCCGGCGTCACTCACATTCAAAGGGACCGTATGTCTGGCGAGCGCTGACCCCAGGAGCAGCTTTTCAGTCCACGCCACCATCGACGTAAGTCTTTACAGCAAACGCACGAATTCTCTGCCATGTTTTAATTTGTATTCTTGGCTTAAAGAGTTGAAAGTTTATTGTTAAGAAATCCCACAAATACAAACACACAGGTCCGTCTCAATACGTTCCCTAGCCAGACCGCTGGACCCCAAACGCACTGGTCCCTCCTGAAGTTGGATACAAAAAGTTAGATTTCCTAAAATTGGGTGCTTTAGCTTTCAGAAAATATTCCTCATATTTAATTAATTGGTATTTAATTTTTTAGTGACATTTTTTATTCAGGATTAATGCACATTTTAGTGCAACAGTGCCTTCCTGACGTGTTTTTAATGAAATTACAGCATCTCGCCGCACCAATATTTAAACTGTAGTACTGAATATGACCACTAGGTGGAGATGGTGATCCGTGTTTACTAAACAACGTCACACACGAGTTTACAGGTTGTGCTGAGAGTCTGTTTCTTTCAGGGAAAAGCTTCAGTATCGGCGGCTCAACAGCAGGGAGCACAAGGGTTGAACAGCAACACCACCAGCGAGGTCATCGTTTATCTTCTGCATCACGACTATTAAAATACATCTGATGCAGGAAATTATAACAGAGGGCTTATGTTTCTTCCTTTAGGGAAGCAAAACTCAGTATCACAGAGACCTTTGCCTGCAGGTAGAGGAGAGGAAACAACTGATGGAAAGGGAGAGAAGTAGAGATGTTGTTGATGAGCAAAAGGTCAGGAAGAATGTAATGAAAGGATTAATTGGGATTCTGTACTTTTCGTGATCAGATGGATGCCAGATTATATCTAAAAGGTGTCATACTTCTTCCATCACCCCCGCAGCACAACGACACCATGCAGCACACCGTCTGGGGGAGGCCGGGAAGCGGCGCCCCGAACCACCACCTGGGCACGGCGAGGCGGAGCGGCGGCCTCCACGCCGCCGGGATCTTACCGCAGGAGCAGGTGAACAAAGGGTCCGTGTAAATTAAGAAAGAAAGAGCGTCTGCAGCCAACGCTTTGCGTAACCAATGACGACCGTTTCATCCATTCTGACCTCCTTCCACACACGTTGCAGTCTGAAACTCAAACCTCCCTCTGTGGCTCTTGCCAGTCGGAGCAGCTCAGGCTCTTAGCAGGTTGTGTTTTCGAGGGGCCTCACATTACAGGCCGGCCTCTTTTGTGGCCGGCGCCACTGAAAGCCATCTTTTGTTTTCCAGACCTGGGACGAAGTCTTCGGCGGGATCCCCCCCCCCTTCTTCTGCCGCCCGTGAAACCAAGACCACGACGTCCCCAAAACTGAGAGCGCCGAGAGCCGCGGAGCCTCTCGGCTTTGGTCAGCGTCGGTTTCGGGTCGGCGCGTTGCGACGGCGGCAAAAGGAAAAATGCGTCAATAAACAAAAGGAGTCCGAACAACTGGAGACGATGAACTAGAGAGCCTCCTCTTTACGGATGTAGCGCCAACATTTTCCACTTTGCGTACCAAGAATGGACTCATGGCCTTCGTCGTGTATTACTGTGATGTTAACATTATTATACTTCCATAAGCGGCGGAAGAGGATGAAATATTGTGATTTTTTTTGTCTCTAGTATTGATTACTAGTCAGAATTATTTTATTTTTGTCTGAAATTGGTAATCACGTTTACACAAAGACTCTTACACTTTCAACTTTCATTTTAAGTTTCGACAACATAGTAGATTGAGCAACCAGAAACACCGTAAATGCAAATAATCATCAAGAAAATGGCCGGAGATGAGAGGGTGCACTTGGTTTATTCGTTGGCAAAGCGAAGGATGAAGGAGAGATTAGACGACGGTGATCGTGCTCGAGGCAGCTAACTGATAGCTTCTAGCTAACTGATAGCTTCTATCTCTAACTGATATCTTCTAGCTAACTGATAGCTTCTATCTCTAACTGATAGCTCCTAGCTAACTGATAGCTTCTATCTCTAACTGATATCTTCTAGCTAACTGATATCTTCCAGCTAACTGATAGCTCCTAGCTAACTGATAGCTTCTATCTAACTGATATCTTCGAGCTAACTGATAGCTTCTAGCTAACGTCGTTCATACATTAGCCTCCTTTGGGACTACCGCTGTCAGTGTCCTCCGAAATTGTTTTACATTTTAATCTTTAAATAAGTACATTTGAAAAATTAGGACTTGCCTTTTAACACGAGACGAATGAAACCCCTTTCACATTTGTAGAGTAACTGTGGCTGAAGCCAGCGCCATGTTAGCTTAGCCTAGCATAAAGACTGGAAACAAGGGGACACAGCTAGCTGTCTTTGTCCAAGGGCAAGTCCGCCTAAGCTAAGGGAGCCGCTGCATCCAATCATGAGAGGAGCATCGATCCTCTCATAATATATGCCACCCAAAATGTTGAATTACCCCCTTTTTAAAAATAGGGACCAGTTGATTAGATTTTGGATCTCGATGTCAAAGGTCAAGGGTCATGAACAGGTCAAAATCATTTTCAGAGAATCAAAAAGTATTGAAAATCGCATGAAATTTGGTGGGATGATTGTTTTTATTAACCGGACCAGACTTGATAGATTTTGGGATCGTCGGGTCAGGTCAAGGTCATCAAACAGGTCAAATGTTCTTGAATTGAAATGAAATTTGGATTGATGATGATTATTTATTACCATTTTTGATTTTTTGATTTTCAATCAAGGTCAAAGGTCAAGGTCAAATGGTCAATCTCTTTTTTTTTTTTTTATTGATATATTTTTATTTTGTGCAATTGCAATGCAACTAATGCCAAAATAATTCAATGCCCAATCTTGTGATATGGATATTGCGCTCTGCGAACCCATTCTAGTTTAAATAGGGACCGTGTCGGATCTACAACGCAGATGTCTAACGACTGCGTGACTCATCAACAACGATCGAGGGGTTCAAGTTGGTTGAAATACACGACACGCCATACATGTATTATGTGTAAAGTGTATATGTGTATAATTACCTTCGCATTGAAAATGCGGAAGGTTATGTTTTGATCGCCGCGTATTTATTTGTATGCGTGTTATTCGCATAACTCAAAAAGTATTAAACCCAATCGCATGAAATTTGGTGGGATGATTGGTTATTATCCGGGGACCATTTGATTAGATTTTGGGATCGATCGGGTCAAAGGTCAACGTCAAGGTCATGGAAAGGTCAAAATCTTCTTTTTACCATAGCACGGTCAATTTTTATCCAATTGGCATGCAACTAATGCCAAAATGTTCATAATGCAATGCCCAATCTTGTGATATGCGAAGGTATGCGCTCTACCGAGTGCCAGTTCTAGTTTTAAATGTATTTGTGTTGTATTTCTTTGTTTGGTTGAACATCACTTTTATCCTTTTTGACTCTGGAGCTGCTGTAAACGATGAGTTTCCCCTGATCATTAAAACTCTGATCTGATCACCATCTTATCCTGAATATGTTGTTACTGTGAGTCACATCTTGGCGTTACTGGTAGAAACTTAAACTTTATATACACTGACTTAGATACTCGGTCTAAAAAGTTTCCCTGATTGATCCTCACAGCAAAGAGAGATGACTCATCCTCGTCTCATTGTGCTGCTCTGTCGGTGTTAGCGAGCATCTAATTGGAGCCTTTTACTCCGACACAGTGTGCATGTGTTTAGTTTTCATGGGCTAGAGGGCCGGAGTGTGGAGGGCAGCCTGAGTGGGTGAGTAATTATAAAGGAGGGGCAGTTTGTATGGTTCAGTGAAAGGCCGGTGGCGAGCGCGTAGGCTGTTAATTATACCGTAAAACACGAGATTTGAGCTTTTTTGGTCGTGGCTGTCGGATGCAAATGGTGGACACTAAAAGCAGAGAAACTGTTAGAACAAGTTAGAACTTCCTCTAAATGATAAATGTGTAAAAATAAGGTTGGTTGATTTGATGAAAAAAGAGATTATTTGTGTCCTGATTTGATTTACAAACATATAGGACATTGTTCAAGCCAAGTTTCCTATGTTTGCGAGACTAATTTGTAATTTGTGAAATTGGGCTATACAAATAAACTGAATTGAATTAAAACTGAAGTCAGGAAACCGTGGGAGAAGGGAGAGCGTGAGCTGTCAACACATATCCAGGGAGGTCAGAGGTCATGTCGGCAGTATTTATATCACCGCTGCAGAAAGAAGTTCAGCATTTAGCTATTGGACATAAAAAATAGTATATTAAAGGATTTATATTTGGCTTTGAATGTGGAATAATATACAGAACCTTCTCTTCAATAAAAGTTATTATTTAAAAACAATACTCATTACAAGTAAGAAGTCTGACTGAAGATGTTACTGAAAAAAAAGTGCAGAAGTAATTTCTGATCTTTTCTGTTGAAGATATCAAAAGTAAAACTCCTGTAGAGCGTATCATTTAATTTATATATATATATATATATATATATGATATATATATGATATACATGTGTATATCTATACAAAAATAAAACATCTATATATACATGTATGATATACATGTGTGTATATATATATACATACATACACACATATATAAGTGTGTATATATATATATATATATATATATATATATATATATATATATATACAGTGGGTACGGAAAGTATTCAGACCTCTTCACTCTTTTATTGCAACCCTTTGCGAAAATCAAAAAACTTCATTTTATTTCTCATTAATCTTCACTCAGCACCCCATCTTGACATAAAAAAACTGAAATGTAGAAATCTTTGCAAATATATTAAAAAAGAAAAACTGAAATATCACATGGTCATAAGTATTCAGACCCTTTGCTGTGACGCTCATATTTAACTCTTCTTCTGTGTATATATATATATATAGAATGTTGTACACTAGCTCTGTCCAGGTGCATCATGGGATATTACAGTGGTCGAGGATGTAAACGGTTAACCAGTGGTCCGCGGTGACGTCACTCTGCTGCTGCGGGCGGAAGCGCGTGCCCGCGAGACATTAGTTCCCGAGAACTACTTAATGCCAACAGATCACCCGCGCGGCAGCGACTAAAACATCCTGAAAATGGGCAACTGTCAAGTAGGTACCGCTGTCTGGGAGCGTGCGCTACCAACGCACTGATTTATGGATACATATTTATATCGGAGAGAAAACATGTCTAACAATCAGCAGTTGGTGCTTCAGCGTCGAGTTAACGGATTTAATCCACGTTTTCACCCCGGGGGAAGACGTGTCTGATCGATAATGACGTATTTTATGCTCTTTTAGCCACTTCACGGATCGAAAACGTTGTCGCGTGATGACGAGTCTGTTTTAGGATTTCCAGCCGACATTGGGAGTGTATTGCGTGTCGCATTCACAGCACTTTATGTTGGGTGTTTCTTTAAATGTAAGCGAGTAGTCACCGTGTAACAGACAACCGAGTCTGGAGAGGGTTTTACGCAGAGGGAAAGCGGGCCACTCCCCTGCGGGCAGCTCCGTTAGATGTGTGTGCGTGAGTGCGTGTGCGCGTGCATGCGTATGAATGAGGGAGTCGGGCTCTGGATGTGTTTGGGAAAGAGAGAGAGAGAGAGAGAGTCCATTTGTGCAAAGATGGGGGAAGGGTGTCATTTCGGTGCCTGAGTGCTCATTTGTTTATTAATGCAGCTCCTTGCTAATTTTTTATTAAAGGCGTGAAAAAAAAAGCTTTATTTAAATCCATACTTAAAAAAATACTTACTTATAATACAACTTAAAATTCACAGAAACTGGCTTTCCAACACAAAATAAAATAATTAATAATAGAGTTAATTGACACAGTCTCCTTGTTACGGGGCAGACAATGTGGTTCATTTGTTTATTAATGTAGCTCCTTGCTAATTTTTTATTAAAGGCGAGAAAAAAAAGATTTATTTAAATCCATACTTAAAAAAATACTTATAATACAACTTAAAATTTACAGAAACTGGCTTTCCAACACAAAATAAAATAATTAATAATAGTTAATTGACAGTCTCCTTGTTACGGGGCAGAACATGTGGTTCATTTGTTTATTAATGTAGCTCCTTGCTAACTTTTTATTAAAGGCGAGAAAAAAAAGATTTATTTTAATCCATACTTAAAAAAATACTTACTTATAATACATCTTAAAATTCACAGAAACTGGCTCTCAAACACAAAATAAAATGATTAATAATTATAAAGTTAATTGACAGTCTCCTTGTTACGGGGCAGAACAAATTTGGTTAATTTGTTTATTAATGTAGCTCCTTGCTAAATTCTTATTAAAGGCGAGAAAAAAAAGCTTTATTTAAATCCATACTTAAAAAAATACTTACTTATAATACAACTTAAAATTCACAGAAACTGGCTTTCCAACACAAAATAAAATAATTAATAATAATAGAGTTAATTGACACAGTCTCCTTGTTACGGGGCAGAAAATGTGGTTCAAAATGATGCTACTCGATACAGTCTTCCCCAGACCCCGTGTAGGCCCCTGGACCGCAAGCCGGGCCCCCTCCAAGTTTGTTTAACGTTTTCTGGCCCCCGAATTCCTCAACCAATGCATTGGTCCTCCCCTCCCCCATCTGATATCTGATGCTGCACAGCTATCACGAACCCCTCTGAACTTCATTTATTTTAATTAAAACAAATGATCAGATGCAACCGGATTATTAAGGGAAGCTGTTTTTAATCTTCATCCACGTAACAATCTTGTGTTTTTCTCCCAGCCCACCATCGTGCACTACGAGGACTTTGACGTCGTCGCCGACATCAAGGCCATCCGCAAAGCCTGCAAAGGGTTCGGTGAGTTGGGAAACGCCGATTTTAATTCCAGCGACGCTCCCGTATGCGTTATTGCATTTTGTTTTATCGCGATTGTGCATCCGTTTGTGTTGTTTTCCCACCACAGGAACAGATGAGCAGGCCATCATCGACATCCTGGCAAACCGCAGCTCGGCTCAGCGGCAGGAAATTAAATACGCCTATTTTGAAAAGTATGATGATGTGAGTGTCGCTCAACAATACGCAGTCATACTGTGTAATCTTCTTTTTACCACAACGACCATTTTTTTTCTTCTTTTGTTGCCCCCCTTTTTTAATCACCCGTCCCATTTGTTTAATGATGTCTCTGCGCGTTAGGAGTTGGTGGACGTGTTGAAGAAAGAGTTGTCGGGCAGCTTCGAGAACGCCCTCCTCGCCATGCTGGACCCGCCCGTCGTCTTCGCCGTGAAGGAGCTGAGGAAGGCCATGAAGGGGGCCGGCACCGACGAGGACGTCCTGGTGGAGATCCTCTGCACCGCCACCAACGCCGTCAGTGACGCTATTATAAAAGCACGGAAGCAGTTCAGATAGTCAAAAAAAAATATTTGTATTAATTGTGTATGATTGTTTCCCACAGGACATTGCCATGTTCAAGGAATGCTACTTTCAAGGTAAGCCATTTGCAAAACTAGAATGGGCACTCAGTAGAGCGCATACCTTCGCATATCACAAGATTGGGCATTGAATTATGGACATTTTGGCATTAGTTGCATGCCAATTGGATAAAAATTGACCGTGCTATGGTAAAAAGAAGATTTTGACCTTTTCATGACCTTGACCTTTGACCCGATCGATCCCAAAATCTAATCAAATGGTCCCCGCATAATAAACAATCATCCCACCAAATTCCATGCGATTCGGTTTAATACTTTTTGAGTTATGCGAGTAACACGCATACAAATAAATAAATACACGGCGATCAAAACACAACCTTCCGCATTTTCAATGCGAAGGTAATCATTGTCACTTTATAGTTATACATAAGTTAATAATTGATATTTGCTTGCGAGTGACTCGGGCAAAGCTGCTAAAGGAGCCTGAGCACGCTAACCGCTAACTAGCTGGTTGTGGTTAGCGCGAGCATGTTGGCATGGCAACGTCTTGACCACTGACACCGGCGCTAATGACGGATGTTATTCACAAAACATCTACTTATTTGATTATTCAAAGGTTTCTCAGCCAATTGAGAACTCTCTGTGTTTAGCTCAATGCTAACCTGGCTAGCCGCTGTATTCTCTTTTTAACGTTCATCTTTATGTATGTTAACTAGAATACTTCATCTTATGTACGTCCTGGGGGGTTTAATGTTAAGCTTTCACTGGAGAGCACTGTTGAGTAATCTATTGAGTGTCCTTTACACAGGGAGGAGTGAACAAGGGAGTGATTTTGGACACAACTCCCGTGTCTACTTTTATGAATCCAGTTCCCACGTCACTGCACTAATTAATTTTTTAATTACCATTTTGGTTTAGCTGACTCTTTTGTTGTTGTTATGGTAAACACTATCATTCAATTTGTTGTCCAGTATTTATTTTTGCAGTTTCGTAAGTTCACGTAAACTGTAATCACATATTTATATTTATATGGTGATGAATTCTTTCAAGGCTAAGACACTAACTGGTGGTGTCACGAAACTAAAACACACTTGAGGTGTTTGAAAAATGAAATCAGGTTAGACTTGAAGAAAAAATAGGATAATTATTAACTTAAAGCTGGTTTTGGGAAAGTGGTTATACCCAACTTGTTATTACAAATAAGAAACCGACTGGACCCGCTCACTTTCTATCTAGTACACGAGTAGTTTAGGTACTTTAGGGGTGGACTTGCCCTTTAAATAGCGAGACGTAAAACAAACGGTGTGGCGACTCTTTTCATCTGACCCGTTTGTGTTCACACTAGTGCACGAGCGTGACCTTGAAGCCGACATCGAGGGAGACACGAGCGGGGACGTGAGGAACCTGCTCATGGCTCTGCTGGAGGTGAGCGGCCTTTCAGGTTTCTACTACGCTCCCGTAACTCAAATCCCGCCGTCTGCTCTGGGACTGAAATCGAGCTCTGCATACACACACATACACACACAGACACACACACAGACACACACTGGCCACCACAAAGCAGGAGAGGACATTTACATATTCTTTAGGGGCAATTTTTCTCCCCACTGACTGTAATCCAGAGGCATTTAAAAATAAATTGGAGGCACTTTTTGAAACTTCTGAAATAAGATTTAACCTTTGTTGAAAAAAACAATGAATATACTTATTTAGGCTTACAGTATATGAGCATTTGTCATAAAAATGGCCAAAATAAGACTATTAGGCAGTAGTCTGCAGATTCAAAGTGTTTTCTTTGATTTTTTTAACAAAAAACAAACGGAAAACATAAATTAGACAATTATATTTAATTTTATTCTTATTTCTTTGTGGTTATTATTACATTTTTTAAACAATTATAACTTTTTATTTTTTATTTTTTATAGGTCAATATTTATTTATTTAATATTATTTATTTATTTATTTACAGCAGATAGGACACAACAAAGAACCCCAAAACAATGCTATTAAATTATCTATATTCTGGGGGCATTTTTTCCCCCTCTTAATGATATCAGGGGCAAATGATATTTCTTCGGGGCGGTTTTGCCCGTTGCCCTCGTGTATCTCTGACGCTGCCTCTAAGTCATCCCGCTCTCCGTCCTCCAGGGCAACAGAGACGAGACGTACGAGGTGGACGAGCAGCTGGCGGAGGAAGACGCCACCTGCCTGTTTGAGGTACCGCCCCAATGTTCAAATCCCCCAATATCCTCATCGCGGATTTATTAATGCCGAACGACGTCAATATAATATCTGCCGTTTCCCGATGCAGGCGGGCGAGGGTGGATTCGGAACGGACGAGTCCACGTTCACCTACGTCCTGGCCTCCAGAAATTACCTGCAGCTCCAGGCCACCTTCAAGATCTACGAGCAGGTGGGTTCACGGACGGCTGCGGCGATACGACAAGTCGGTGCTTTTACATCCCCCTCGAGACGGACTTCCGTGGCGCTTTAAAACGACCCGAACATCTTCAATTATGGGATTAGGAGGATCTGGAAAATGAAACGTTGTACTTTAAAGACGTTGCCGGTGCTTTTGATTCAACTGCTCGTCGTCTCCCCGCAGCTCTCTGGAACGGAGATCCTGGACGCCATCGAGAACGAGACGTCTGGCACGCTGAAGAAATGCTACATCGCTCTTGGTTTGTGTGAAATGCCGCATGTTGAATATTAAGATACTAACGTACTAGATCTGCGATCTGAATTCATTAGGAAAAAAAGGAGCAAAAGGCTGGGATGCAATTATGTCACGCCAGCGTAACATATATTTAAGTATAACCAAAATGAGTATTATGCTTGCCTTCACCCATGAATGCCATTATGAGTTCATATTTAATGTATTCATGGTCGTAACTGGTCATTTAAATTACGTCTTTTCAATGTATTTAGTTTCCTTGTCTATGTAAAGGGTTGAGCACATTTGTATATGAAAATAATAATAATATGTTAAATGGATGCCTTTCCTTGCTCCCCTCAGTGAGAGTTGCTAAGAACCCTCAGCTCTACTTCGCCCGGCGACTGAACGACGCCATGGCGGGAGCGGGCACCGACGAGGACACCCTCATTCGCATCATTGTGTGTCGCTCCGAGGTAACTGCAGAAAAAAACATCACGACTTCTAGCGAAGTTTAGAGACGGACATGACATCATTGTTAAGTTATTTTATCAATATTTCATTTATTGAGTGCTGTGTTACTGGGAAAAATCAGGTTACGCATCAACAAGAGCTGAATTAACTTGGTTTCTGTAAAATCTGCTTGATAAACAAAGATCTCTCTGATAAGAGATTTAATTAAATAAATCCAATATGAGTCAAATATTTGGCTGTGGAAACCGACTTTCAGCGCGCTGATTTCTTCTTCAATAATGTTTATTGTTTCTTCTTCGACAGTACGATTTGGAGACCATCAAAGACCTGTACCTGGAGAAATACGACGTGTCCCTGAAGGAGGCCCTGAGGGATGAGTGCGGCGGGGACTTCAAACGCCTCCTCCTGGGTATCTGCCACTGAAGGTCTGAGAGTCGAGCAGGACGACAGGGAGGACACGATCGACCAAAAACAGAAATAGATTGATAAATGACTGAAAAAATTAATTTAATATGACATTAAATGTACCAAAAGTTGTTTAAAAATTTTTATTGTAACACTTATAAAATGTGACAAAGAGATATTAGTTTTATTGCTTATAGAGATATATATATATAGGGAATAAATAGATTAATATTTTAATAAGAGATTTATAAATTATTATATAAAAATAAAAGAGTATGTATAGATATATATATATATATATATATATACACACATACTCTTTAATTAATTAATTAATGCAAAGCTTAATAAATAAAGAAGCAAATTAAATCCGAAATACCTATTTATCACGTTTTATCAGTTAATTAGTGCCTCTATTTATTTTTCGATATGAATTCCGTCACATTTAATGACATATTAAGTTATTTCCCGCGTCATTTATTTAATTACTTTTGGATTTTGGCGGGTTTTGGACGTGGACAACCGAGGCAGAGACAGCAGTTTGTCCTGTGCTGCTGTTTCCTGTCTGAACAAACTAATTACCCCTCGGCCTCTCCGCGTGACATTATGTAGGCAGGAGGGTGGAAGTAATATAATTATTAACCCAACTCACGTCAGAGTAACTAGGTATTTGGGTCTCTCTTTGTAAACGTTTTTTTCCACAGACGTTAATCACAAAATTCACATCCCATTTGGAATTAATCCTCTATCTGCGTCCGCCAGTTACTGCCCGTTTCTTAGTCAATTTGGAGCTCCAGTTCTTAACACACTTACCAGCATTTAACTCAGTGGTGAGAAAGTCTCCGTCACTGTCAACGAGCACCAAGACTTTTACATTTCCAGTCGCACTGATGCCATTACACCGAGTGGGATTCGATCAGCTGATGGGATAATAACATTGTAAACATGTTTGTACACTGTGGGAAAAAACTATTACTTCATTATGTCTCTACTGCTGCATTCATTAAAGCAAGGAGATATAAGTGTTACGATTATCACCATCATGAAAGTATTAATCCGTTTTTAGATTTATTTGTGTTTTATTTTATTTTTCTTATATCTTTCACCCTCCGTGACCCAAACTGACGGTTATATTCCACCGCTGTTGCAACTAATGCAATCACTCCATGTGGCTTGAAGTTTTGTTTCTGTTAAAATGAAAGAAATGTGAATGTTTTGAAGGAATCTTAGTTGGTGTCTCAAAATTAGCAGACGAGATAACGAGTAAAAACTTGACAAATACACCTCGCCTTGTTATAAATATATGTTTTATATTTTACGACTAACACAGTAGAGTGTTTTAATATATATAATTTGGTGTAATGCTTAGGCCAGAGGGCTTATGAGAAGCAACATCTAACATCTGGACAGTGTGTATATCTGTGTGTATCTTTAAGGCAGCTGAGATGTGTTAAAAGTACCACTATTGTGAGCAACAAGGTGCATGTACCTGTACATGAGATCGTTGCAACATGGGCATCCGGTGGAGTAGTTGGAATATGTTTTGTCTCTATAGCCAAAGAATGTTAGTCTAAAGCAAATAAAGTTCCCTATAACATCATCATGTCTGATTGTATTTGATCTTTGACTGTCTCCGATTCTCTAAGGAAGTATTGCCGGTTAAAAAAACAACTTATCAGGGTACATAGAATTTAAATTGAGGGGAAAAAACGGACATTTTGAGATATATACAATCCTAAAATCACTGTTCACCGTGTAGAAGCTTATAAAAGCCTAATAGTCATTTACAACGGAGTTGTTAGATGCACTTGCTCCTTGATAGCGCATTGATGCCTTCAAGTACTGTCGGAAATAAGAACATCTTAAATAAAAGTGGGAAAGAATAAGGGAAACCTGAAATCGTACAGTATAATTTAACTCGTATTATACTAATATTACACACGTATCACGCAATCGTGTGTTGTATCATGACAATAATTTAAAAAATAAATAAAAACTTGAGTAATTGACTATTGATGGAGAGAATTACGACGGTGAGCTGTTGCCCGGAAGGCAGCTTACAGTCGCCACGGCGCTCTGTGGCGCCGCCCCTCCCTCAGACATGCGTGTTGTACTGTCGTCTCGTATTTCTCCACTCGCCTCTTGTTTATATACATTTTTATTAAATAACATTATTACAAAAAAAATGTACGCATTGTACTTGAAGTGAGACTTGAGACGACCTGCGTCACTGACACGGGAAAACCTCCAGCACCGGCCGTGTCCGCTGGACCCTCTCGACGGTACGTTGTCCCGTGTGTGTGTGCGTGCGTTTCGCCGGTTGGTCCTTTTTCTCTTGGTAGCAGGTCATTATCGTCATTAGCATCCATCTTGGTGGAAGCGAATTAAAGAGAAATGCTAGACCCTTTAAACATCGTATGTGTATATGGTATGCCGTATAACGTATGTCGTGTTACATATAATGATTAAAACCGTAGTATTCAATCTATAAATCGATATATATGAAGATAAAAGGCCTGCCGACTGAGCCGTTGCATTATCGCTAATTAGTGGAAGCAAATGTTAAATTCCTTCACAGGTCGTTCACTCCACATTGTGTCAGGTGTTTTTTAAACCGGATTAATCACTGCGGCGTGGTGTGTTTACGTGCTGCAGCTCGCACATGTCAAAGAATAAGTGGAGTCCGTCACACCGACGAAAACAAGCAGATAAAAAACATTATTTTAGTCTGTTGTGCGATTTCGCAGCGTCGCATTCCAGGTATCGAGCACCTGAATGCACCACCCCATATTTATATGTCTTCGCTGCAGCCAGGAACCATATCAGGAAAATGAGTGCACTGGGGTTGAAAGTGCACATGCACAGTTGTGTATCAGGAATTCATGTTGCGTATCAGTGAGAAATCATAAAGTTATTCCGGAAGATAAGAGATGTTGCGTTGCATAATGGGAAATGGGGGATCCACTGGTATGTGGAGCCTCAGGGACTAAACGTTAGGATATCTAGGATTAAACATACCTGTCTACTCTCCCCTGACTAGCAACTGGTACCCACTAGAATAAATATAAAAACAAATAAATATAAAAACTAAATAGGGAGATATATATATATATTTATATATATATATATAAATACATATATATATATACATATTTATATATATATATAAATACGTATATATATATATATATTTATATATATAATAAATACGTATATATATATATGTATTTATATATATATGTATTTATATATATATAAAAAAATATATATACATATATATACGTATTTATATATATATAAATATATATATATATTTGTCTTAAAAACCTGCTTCTAAAATACATTTACGAAAACTATGGATCCCCTGCTCATTTGTAATGAATGCCTCACTAATGCATGATTCATCCCGCTTTAATTAATGTATTCATGCTTCATAAATCATGAGCTCACGCGGTTTGGCACCAATACATTATTCAGTTTTATTAAGTTATTCAGCACAAAAGGTAAAGACATAAAAGGACCGTTTGTCCATCGTAAGTTCGCCGCATCAAGCGAAGGTCCACACCTGAATATGTCATGGAAACACAGGTAACATAGACGGGGACATCCAACAGGTTGTTTATTTAAATGCTGAATATAAACGCTGTTATTATAATGAAAACATTTCAGTGCCTGCGTTGATTAATGTATCGTTCTATTTGGATATGTTCATTAGTCGCTCTTAGTTTCTCATGAAGTTGCATGTGCATAAATTAATGCTTTGCACCAAAAAGTAAATAATATATGTATCAATGCATAATAACGTAACCTATTTATAGCTTTAACTGGAGCCTTTATTATTCTATAAATGTAATTTCGCACCTAAGTAGTCTACTTTAAATTATATATATATGTATATATATATATATATATATATATATAAATAATAATAATAATAAAAGTGATGAAGGGATGAAGTGCAAACAGTTAGTAACCGCAACGAAGAACATTTAGACAACATATCATTTATGAATTTATTTAAATTATTTGTTTTATTTTATTTTCTGGACTTGTGAGGGTTATTAAAAGTACAATGAAGGCACAAACCTTTGTGATTATGACTTCTGTGTCTCATTATTGTGACTTATATCTCGTAATCATAGGGAAAGTTTCTCTTTCTGAACTTTGTGTTGCTGCTTGTATTGCACCTGGTACTTTATTCTTTGTAAGCTGCCTTCAGGGGAACGGTTAAAAGTCGTAATTCTCCCCATCAATAGTCAATAATAATAATAATGCACTTTACATCAAATAATTAAAACGTCCTAAAATCTATAGAATAAAAGTAACTAAAATGACCATAAAACAATAAATGACAACAATTAGAACATGGAGCACACCATCACACTTTAAATAATAATAATAACTTTATTTATATTGCACTTTAAAAAACAATGTTTACAAAGTGCTCCGCAGAGAGTCAAAGGAATAACAAGAAACCAATATTACATTTAAAAATCTATATTAAAATAAAAAATACAAATACAAATACAAACAATTAATTAAAAACCAAATAAATTGAAAATAAAAAATAAATAAATCAAAAACAGACAAACTAAATTAGGGGAACCAAAGTTCTGCATAAAAAGACTAGATCACCTAAAAGCTGTTCTATAAAAATGGGTTTAAAGAAGTGATTTAAATGAAGTTACTGATTCTGCGAGCCTTATCCCCTCCTTAAAAGCAGCATTGACTCAAGTTTTAATTGTTGTTGTTGTTGCCATCTTACAATACCAGATTGCGCAATGCAATTCGATTGTAACCCCATTTCTCACACTATACACACAAAGCATGTATATGTATACAGGACTGTCTCAGAAAATTAGAATATTGTGATAAAGTTCTTTATTTTCTGTAATGCAATTAAAAAAATATTAAATATTAAAAGAATAAATGGCTTGCAATATTTCAGTTGATTTGTAATGAATCCAGAATGCATGACATTTTTGTTTTTTTAATTGCATTACAGAAAATAAAGAACTTTATCACAATATTCTAATTTTCTGAGACAGTCCTGTATGCGTGTAATATTAGGACAATACAAGTTAAACTATACCGTACAATTTCAGGTTTCCTCTTAAGTTACTCTCTTTATTTAAAAAAATAGCCGTCAAATTTAAGCAAGCAATACATGTATGATAAGAACATGAATAGTGGGAGTACACACAATATATACATGATATAAACACTCATTCTTGTTGTTGTGATCATGAGATTTCATCCTGTAACTGTAAGATAAGTTACATTAAGTTGCACAAAAACTAGAACTGAACTAAAAGGAGAACAGATATTGAACATATACACTACCGTTCAAAAGTTTGGGGTCATCCAGACAATTTTGTGTCTTCCATGAAAACTCACTTTTATTTATCAAATGAATTGAAAATTGAATATAAAATATAGTCAAGACATTGACAAGGTTAGAAATAATGATTAATATTTGAAGTATTAATTTTGATCTACAAACTTCAAGCTCAAAGGAAGGCTAGTTGTATAGCTTATATCACCAGCATAACTGTTTTCAGCTGTGCTAACATAATTGCACAAGGGTTTTCTAATCAGACATTAGTCTTCTAAGGCGATTAGCAAACACAATGTACCATTAGAACACTGGAGTGATAGTTGATGGAAATGGGCCTCTATACACCAATGGAGATATTTCATTAGAAACCAGACACTTCCACCTAGAATAGTCATTTACCACATTAACAATGTATAGTGTGTATTTATGATTAATGTTATCTTTATTGAAAAAACAGTGCTTTTCTTTGAAAAATAAAGACATTTCTAAGTGACCCCAAACTTTTGAACGGTAGTGTAAATTCAAAGTAATTCAAAATTGTTGATTTTTTTTGTCAGTACAATGAAGCTGTTTTGGGTTTGACTTAGTTTAACTCCTCTAAACACGTTCTGCATCTTAAAAGTATGCCTGAAAAGTATTTTTAACCAATAGGAGCCTTGTTAATCTTACACGCGCCCGGCCGTCCCAACTAATCAGAATTTTTATTTTGTATAGCCCAATATCACAAATTACAAATTCTCCTCAGAGGGCTTTACAATCTGGACACACACGACATCGCTGAACTTTGACCTCACATCGGATCAGGAACGACTCCCCAAGAAATAGAAACAACCAGAAGGCATGAGTTACAGCCAGATCCGACGGTCCCTATTAGATCACATGACCCGTCGTGAAACTCTCCTCTCGCCCCCCCCCCCCCCTCTCTCTCAGGTGGGGAGCGATGGCGTCCGTGTGGCAGCAGGAGCCGTCCGGTTACTCCTCGTGCGTGGAGATCGACTCCAGCACCGTGAGGTGCGGCAAAGACAGACTGACCTCCCCCGTCTGGCTGAAGCAGGAGCAGGACGAGCTGCGCGTCATCAAGTGGGACAACTTCCAGTCGGGGGGGTCGGCCGACGCCGTCCAGGACAACACGCCCAGCAGCGCCATGTCTGGTGAGCGGCGGCGAACTCGGATTCACGTACATCCATCAAGTGAAGAAGAAAACTGCACACTTTGACAGGCAGAACTCAAAATACTTGTGGGAGTTTTTCTTAATTCGAAGGAACCAAAGTTACACAAAAACGTAAACGAAATGTATCCGGGCATTCCAGTTAGAAGACAAACAATTATTTTTTAAGGAAACGGCTTAATTGTTAAATTGTTTGTTTTGTTTGTGTATTTTATTCAGTCAATCAAATCAAATACAATACAATATTATCCTATATAATATACAAAAGAGAAAGACTGAAAAGGTATCGGTAGAAGCAAAAAATGCTTTTAAATTCCTATCCTAAATTTAAATCAAAATAAATCAGAAAATTAATATAAAATAAAGAAAAAAAACAACAACAACAAAAATTCAAAGCAGCAACGTGAGTTTCTTTGGTTCAGTCCAAAGAGCCGTGGGACCGATGCGTCGCTCCATCACGACTCACTGCCGGCATTTAGGGTTTGGGTTTTCTTCAACTTTATTAAAAATAAATGTACAGGAAGCTTGGTGAAGTTCGTCCCGGCCCAGGCTGGAACATATAGCGCCCTCTTGTGTGTGATTTCAAAATGGTTTCACACACATACACACACACACACACACACACACACAAGGTTCAACATTGTCATGTTTACCTTCGCATTGAAAATGCGGAAGGTTATGTTTTGATCGCTGTGTATTTATTTATTTATTTGTATGCGTGTTATTCGCATAACAAAAAAAGTTTTAAACCGAATCGCATGAAATTTGGTGGGATGATTGGTTATTATCCGGGGACCATTTGATTATATTTTGGGATTGTTCGGGTCAAAGGTCAAGGTCAAGGTCATGAAAAGGTCAACATCTTCTTTTTACCATAGCTCGGTCAATTTCTATCCAATTGGCATGCAACTAATGCCAACATGTTCATAATTCAGTGCCCGTTCTAGTTTTTGTGATGATTTGATAAACTGATTCTGATTCAATTCAATTCAGTTTATTTGCATAGCCCAATATCACAAATTACAAATTTGTCTCAGAGTGCTTTACAATCTGTACACATAGACATCCCTGACTTTTGACCTCACATCGGATCAAGAAAAACTCCCAAATATCCCTTCAGGGGGAAAAAAGGGAAGAAACCTTCAGGAGAGAACAGAGGAGGATCCCTCTCCAGGATGGACAGAACAATAGATGTCATGTGACCAGAAGGACATATTTAGAGTTAAAATACATTCACAGCCTGATTGGTGCATTCTGAGGAAGTAATGAAGGCTTCATGTCAGAACTTCATTTCACTGAGGAGGTTTGCGAAGAACACTGTTTCACTTTTTATTGATTTAGTTATTTGCAGGGTTCGTACGGTCATGGAAAACCTGGAAAAGTCATGGAATTTCAAAATGGTCATTTCCAGGCCTGGAAAAGTCATGGAAAAAACTTTAAATCATAAAAGTTTTGGAAAAGTCATGGAAATTTGTTATCATCACATGTTTATTTATGCGGAGTTTTAAATAATTAATATGTTTTTTAAAGAAAGACGCTCAAAATATAAGCCGGCGTCCGCTCTCAATACGCACAATGTTCTAAATTGTTCATGTTTATACTGAGATTTCAGTTTGGTCATGGGAAAGTTATGGAAATCCACTGGTCAAAATGTGTAAGAACCCTGTATTTGTCTTTCAGCAACTTGAAACAAAACAAAAAGCTTTCACAAGAAAAGTGATTTCAATTCAATTCAATTCAATTCAGTTTATTTGTATAGCCCAATTTCACAAATTACAAATTTGTCTCGGAGTGCTTTACAATCTGTACACATAGACATCCCTGCCCCAAAACCTCACATCGGACCAGGAAAAACTCCCAAATAACCCTTCAGGGAAAAAAGGAAGAAACCTTCAGGAGAGCAACAGAGGAGGATTCCTCTCCAGGATGGACAGATGCAATAGATGTAATGTGTACAGAAGGACAGATTTAGAGTTTAAATACATTCAATGAATGTGACAGAGTGTATGAATAGTTCATAGTAGGCATATTCCACGATGGAGACCTCCATGATCCATCAGGCAGATGGCGGTGGGGAGGAGGAGTGGGCGGAGTCTCAACAGTGGGCGGAGTCTCAACAGGACAGTGGCGTAGTCAGGAGCAGGAATTCCACGACCCAGACCTCGATGATCCATCAGGCAGATAGGATCTATGCCGTCTCATAGGGTCCGATGACCCCATGAGACGTGAAGTCAAAAGGACTCCGGGGAGAAAGCAGAGTTAGTAACGTGTGATTGAGAGATGAAAATTAATCCTTAAGGAGAGAAAAAAGAGGAGAGAGGTGCTCAGTGCATCCTAAACATCCCCCAGCAGCTATAAGCCTATAGCAGCATATCAAGGGGCTGGACCAGGTGAACCTGATTCAGCCCTAACTATAAGCTCTGTCAAAGAGGAAGGTCTTAAGTCTACTCTTAAACGAGGTGACTGTGTCTGCCTCCCGGACTGAAGGTGGAAGCTGGTTCCATAAAAGAGGAGCTTGATAACTAAAGGCTCTGGCTCCCATTCTACTTTTTAAGACTCTAGGAACAAGTAGTCCCGCATTTAGTGAACGTAGCTCTCTAGTGGGGCAATATGGTACTACAAGCTCCTTAAGATATGATGGAGCATCACCAATCAAGGCTTTGTAGGTTAAGAGAAGAATTTTAAAAGTGATTCTTGATTTTACTGGGAGCCAGTGCAGAGCAGCTAGTGCAGGAGTGATGTGATCTCTTTTCTTAGTTTTAGTGAGAACACGAGCTGCAGCATTCTGGATCAACTGGAGGGACCTAAGAGATTTATTAGAGCAGCCTGGCCGTTTTGGCCGAACATGTAAACTCCCGTGTTGTGGATTTAGAAACCAAATTACAAAATGTTGTGATCACACTCGCCTCTCATCGTCAGAATGATGATTACTTCCTTGTTTTACTGTCTATATTTAATATTTGTATATTTAATTTACTGTCTATATTTAATATTTGTATATTTAATTTACTGTCTATATTTAATATTTGTATATTTAATTTAATTTGTCATTAGTATTGTGTATTGTGTATGCATATATGTTGTATATATACATACATATATATTTTCTATTTTACTTTGTATACTTCTATATCTTTCATCCCTGTTTTTTATGTTATATTTTATTTTATTTTTTATTCTTGTGTCTTTAGTTTATTGGAGCTGCTACTGTGACGACAAATTTCCCCTTGGGGATTAATAAAGTATATATCTATCTCTCTATCTTGACACTACAAACATTCATGTTGACGCGACGTGACCCGACGCCGCGCTGTCTCCCCTGCAGACGGCCTGCCCCCCCGGGTGCTGCTGACCATCACCAAGCTGCAGTGCATGCTGGAGAGCAAACAGGAGCGCATCGCGGCGCTGGAGCGGCAGGTGGACGACCTGATGCAGGACCGCAAGTTCCTGAGGAGCCAGATTGAAAACCTCACGTGTAACCGCGTCCTGCCGACCTTCGCGTCGCCGAGCCCGCTGACCGAAGGTCGGCGTCCGGCCTCCGGGCCGCGTTCGACTCGACTGAACCGGACGCTCTTATTTCACGCGCGCGTGTTGTTGTTGTTGTTGTTGTTGTTTGTCGCGCAGCGCCCAAAGCCATCAAGGTGCAGCACTCGGAGAACAGGTCCCGGAAGAGGGAGAGGCCGTCCTCCTGCTCCTCGGGCGGCAGCGGCAGCGGCTCCGAGGCGTCGCAGTCCTCCGCGGCGTCGGTGGCCTCGAGCGAACACCGGAGGAGGAAACACCACAAGGACAGGAAGAGGTCCAAGAAGGGGCGGGACTACAGCAGGAAGAGAGGTGAGACGCATGTTTATGTATGATTCATGTTCCAGGGCTCCTATTCACGATTATTACATCATCGACCTATCGAAAGGATGCATGGACACGACGACCTGCATATTACCTGCTGTGTTGACATTGGGTTCATTTACTTCAGAAGGTCGCCAACATGGTTACATAATAAACAGCAAGGGTTTGGGAGTCCATTTTGTATTTATTGTTTTGATTATTTGATTTATTTTGATTTTTTTTTTTTTTTTTACTTCCAATTTCAAAATCTGAATATTCGTAAATTTTTTTTAAAGAAATGTTATTTTTAAAGAGTGAGAGAATACATTATACCACATACAAGTGTGATGGAAGACAAAGTAAGTTGGTAGGT